>NW_007727971.1:103642-105493 GCF_000696425.1 Galeopterus variegatus
CCCCCGCTACCAACGTCCCCACCTGTTGGGAAAATAGAATAGTTTCATCAGGCCCCCACCCTCACCTTAGGTCTGGTTGGGGGTGGTGTGGTGCATTCTTGTAAATAAGTTGTGTGTGGGTGGAGTTAGTGTGCATGCACGGCACTGCGACTTGGCTGGCATCTGTCTCGGGTGTCCACTCTGCACAGCCATGCTCTCGAACCTACGGCTTCCAAGGACCTGTTTGCCAGTTACCTAGCTCATAGACCTGCATGGGAGGGGTCTGGTGACCCAGCCTGGCATGTGAAGGGTTTGTGACCCAGTCTGGAATGGGCTTGAGGGGTCTGTGAGCACCAGACCCAGCCCTAGCACGACAATTGACCCAGTCGGCAGGATTACGGCAGGCAAAAGGGCTCGATACCACCAAAGTGGTGCGTTTGTTACAACCGATGAACCTACATTGACGTGTCAATATCACCCAAATCCATACTTGATATTAGGGTTCCCTCTTGGTGTTGTACATTTTATGGGTTTAAATAAATATATAACGACATGTGTCCACCATTATAGTATCATACAGAATAGTTTCACTGCCCTAAAAATCCTCTGTGTTCCACCTGTTCATTCCTCCCTCCCCTCGACCCCTGGCAAACACTGATCTTTTTACCATCTCCATGATTTTGCCTTTTCCAGAATGTAATATAGTTGTATTCATATGATATGAAGCCTTTTTAGATTGCCTTGCATCACTTAGTAATATGCATTTAAGTTTCCTCCATGTCTTTTCATGTCTTGATAGCTCATTTCTTTTTAGCACTGAATAATATTCGTTGTCTGGATGTACCACAGTTTATCCCTTCACCCACCACAGGACATCTTGGTTGCTTCCAATTGGGCAATTATGAATACAGCTGCTATCAACATCTGTGTGCAGGTGTTGCATGGACATAGTTTTTTTTTTGGTCATCGGGGTAAGTACCAAAGAGCGGGATCAGTTGATCATATGGTAAGAGCATGTTTAGTTTTGTAAGAAACTGCCAAGTTGATTTCCAAAGTGGCTGTACCATTCATTTTGCATTCCCATCAGCAATGAATGGGAGTTCCTGTTGCTCTACTTCCTTGTCAGCATTTGGTGTCGTCAATATTCTGCATTTTTGCCTTTCTCATAGGTGCGTAGCGGTATCTCATTGTTGTTTTAATTTGCAGTTCTCCAATGACGTGTTGTAGGAGGTTAACATCTTGTGATATGTTCTGCTAAGAGGACAGTCATGACTTCTGGCCACAGCCAGAAGAGACACATGGCACCAGTACCCATGCGGGACATGCTGCTCACAGTGTTTCTCAAGATGATAACACCAGCTGTTAGAAACTGCTGCATGCACAGGGTCCTTGAACTCAAGGGAGTACGCAGTATATTCTATTCAAATAAAATTTCAGAAATTCAGAACCCCAGGGGCTCCCCCTCCTTTATCCCTGTTCGCATACTTTCCCCACGGCTTTCCTAATAAATATCCATTGGACTTTGACTCTAGGCCCTCACTTGTTCAGTGAACGGTCACTCTTAGTCCCTCGGTTGCAACTGCCAGTGTCTCGGTATGGTTCATGACCATTTCTGCTTCAACATTCGCCACATCTCGGTGATCCCAACGTGACACTTTTTTTTTTTTTTGTCCTTTTCGAGACCGGCCGCACCGCACTCAGCCAGTGAGCGTTGTGAGCGCACTGGTCATCCCTATATAGGACCCGAGCCCACGGCGGGAGCGCTGCTGCACTCCCAGCGCGAGTGCGCCACGGGCCCGGCCCCCCAACGCGACACTTTCTACGGGCCATTCTTCAGAATGGTAAGAAAGCTCCCTAAGCCTTTTGAGGAGA
>NW_007727971.1:106557-116413 GCF_000696425.1 Galeopterus variegatus
CAGGACAACAACCTAGACATGATGCTATGCGTTGGCAAGTTTATAAAGAATTAAAAAACAGGGTTTCAGAGAATAGAATTCAAAGTTCCTTTACCAAAGGTTTGGTAGAATATGTGAAATGACTCCTTGGGATTGGCGCATGTGAGTGAAAACTCTTGCCGCCTGCTCAGTACAGTTCATGGCTTCAGGAATATCAGGATAAGTCTTCTCAAGTTGCAATGGATAATTTAGCACTCAAATTCCTGTGGGGAGTAATATGTTATTAGGCCAAGGCAATTTTTCCATTCCTAATTTTTAGGCCCAACTTCTTTGACAAGCTTTTCCCCGGATTTCTCAAGCTGCAATATGGGTTGGGCATGTGTCCCTGGTACAGGAACCCCTTACTGGCTCTTTTGCCACCATTAGACAGGGAACATTACAGCCATACGTGGATTTTGTTAATCAATTACAAAGTGCTATTTCTCAGCAAGTTGAAAATGCACAAGCAGCCGAGGCATTACTTTTACAACTGGCAATTGAAAATGCAAACGGTGATTGTAAACGAGCTTTACAAGCCCTACAGGGGTTATTACCCACTTTAGCAGATATGATTAAAGCTTGTCAAAATGTTGGAACTGAAACTCATAAAGCTCAAATATTAGCTGCTGCTTTATGACCTTTGACTTGTTTTAAATGTGGAAAAGGTCATTTTCAAAAGGAATGTAAAACTAGTAATTCAGCTGATCAACCAAAACCTAAAAAGAAATGTCCTAAATGTAAAAAGCGGTTTCATTGGGCTAATCAATGTCATTCTAAATTTGATATTAATAGAAATCATATTAATTCGGGAAACAGGAAGAGGGGCATAGGTTCTAGCTCCCCACAATAAAACAGGAGCCCTTGTCCTCACAATTGGAATGTGCAAGCACCCGAATGGAACCTGTCCCAACCCAAGTGCACCTCCCGCCTCCGCATTAATGATTTGGTAACTGCAACCAAAGGAAGTGCAGGTTTAGATGTACCCAGAGGAACTAGGCAAAGATTAACTTCACGAAGATCATGTAGGAGTCTCCATTTTCCAGATTTTTTAGGAATACGAAAGATGGGAGTATTTCAAGGACCTTTTGTATGCAGCAGTTTCTAACACCTGGTGTTACGTCTGGAGAATGCTGTGAGCAGCACTCCTGCATGGGTACTGGCGCCACGTGTCTCCTCTGGCCATGGCCAGAGGTCATGACCATGCTCTTAGCAGAACATATCACAAGATGTTAACCTCCTACAGCATGTGATGCTGAGCATCTTTTCATATGCTTATTTGACATTTGTATATTTTATTTATTGAAAATATACAGTATAGTGTCTTGTCAGGTCCTTTGCCCATTTGTTAATTGGGTTTTTAGTTTTCTTACTGTTATGAGTTCTTTGTATATTTTGGTTAAGAGTCCTTTACCAGATATATCTTTTGCATACATTTTCTTCTAGTTTGTGGCTTGTCTTGTTCTCTTGATTTTTTTCACATAGCAAAAGTTTTTAATTTTAATGAAGTTAGCTTATCAATTATTTATTTTATGGATTGTGCCTTTCGTGTAATGTCTGAGAAGTCATCTCCATACTCAAGGTCATCTAGGTTTTCCCCTATATGATCTGCTAGCAGTTTTACAGTTTTGTGTTTTTTTGTTTTTTTTTTTAAAGATGACCGGTAAGGGGATCTTAACCCTTGACTTGATGTTGTCAGCACCATGCTCAGCCAGCAAGCTAACCGTCCATCCCTACATGGGATCCGAACCCGGGGCCTTGGTGTTATGAGCACCGCACTCTCCTGAGTGCCAGCGAGCTAACCGGCCATCCCTACATGGGATCCGAACCCGGGGCCTTGGTGTTATGAGCACCGCACTCTCCTGAGTGAGCCATGGGCCGGCCCTACAGTTTTGTGTTTTATAGTTAGGTCTACGATCCATTTTGAGCTATATTTTGTGAAGCATGTAAAGTCTGTATCTAGATTCTTTTTTTTTTTTTTTTTATGAAGATATCCAGTTGTTTCAACACCAATTTTTGAAAAATCAGATATTCCCCCTGCTTCTACCTTCTGGAAGAGATTTTAGAAAATTGGTATGTTTTTTCTTAAATGGTTGGTACAATTCACCAGTGCACACATCTGGTCCTGCTGCTTTCTATTTTGAAGTATTATTAATTATTGATTCACTTCTAATAGATATAGGCTATTCAGGTTGTCTGTTTCTTCTTGTGAGCGTTTTGGCAGACAAACTGTCTTTCAAGGAATTGGTCCATTTCATCTAGGGTATCAAATTGGTGAGCATACGGTTTTTCATAATATTTCTCTATTACCCTTTTAATGTCCATGGGATCTGTAGTGATGTCCCCTCTTTCATTTCTGATATTAGCAACTTGTGTCTTCTCTTTTTCTTGGTTAGGTTGGCTAGAGGCTTATTGATTTTATTGCTCTTTTCATTAGTTTTCTCTACTGATTTCTTGTTTCTGTTTTCATTGATTTATGCTGTAATTTTAATTTCTTTTCATCTGCTTACTTTGCTTTTAATTGCTTTTTTTTTTTTTTTAGCTTCTTGAAGTGGAAGTTTAGGTTATTGAGTTTAGAACTTTTGTCCTCTCTAAAAGATGCATTCAATGCTATGAATGTCTAAAGACTGCTTTTGCTACATCCCACAAAAAACCTTTTTTGGGGCATGGATATATGTGTATTTGTATCATATTTGCATATGTATTTCCATTTAAAAAGATCCTAAAAGACAAATATGAAAAATAAAGCAGAATTAATTAGCTGGTGCTTCCATCCCACAAATATTGATAAGTTGTATTTACATTTTAATTTAGTTATAAATCTTCTTAAATCTCTCTTGAGATTTCTTCTATGACCCATGTATTATTTAGAAGTTTGTTGTTTAATTTTCTTGCATTTTGTGATTTTCCTGTTATCTTTCTGTTACTGATTTCTAGTTTCTGTTCTGAGAGTGGACATTTTGTAATTTCTATTCTTTTAAGCTTGTTAAGGGGTGTTTTGTGGCCTGGAATTCTACCTACCTTTGTGAATGTTCCATGTGATCTTGATAAGAATGTGTGTTTTGTTGTTGGATGTAGTCTATATATGTTCATTATACTGAATTGATTGATGGTGCTGTTGAGTTTGACTTTGCCTTTTCTGCCCGTTGGATCTGCCCATTTCTGATAGAGGGTGTTGAAGTCTCCAACTATGACAGTCGATTAATTTATCTCTCTTTTCAGTAGTAAGTGTTTTTGCCTCAAGCATTTTGGTGTTCTGTTGATAGGCACATACAGATTGTACACATTAAGGATTGTTGTGTCTTTTTGGAGAATCCACTCCTTTATCATTATGTGATGCCGCTCTTTATTCCTCATAATTATCCTTGCTCTCTAGTCACGGTGTCTGAAATTAGTTTAGTTACTCCCACTTTCTTTAGATTAATTAGTTAGCATGATATGTCTTTCTCCATCTCTTAACTTTATTTTCTTTTTTGGTGGCTGGCCAGTCCAGGGATCCAAACCCTTGCCTGACCTTGGTGACATAACGCTGCATTCTAACTAACTGAGCAAACCAACCAACCCTATCTCTTTCCTTTTAATCTATATGTGTCTTTATATTTAACATGGATTTCTTAGAGATAGCATATAGCTGGGTCTTGAGTTTTGATGCACTCTGACAGTCTCTGTCTTTTAATTAGTGTATTTATTTATTTATTTATTTATTTTGGCAGCTGACCAGTGTGGGGATCTGAACTTGTGACCTTGGTGTTATAACACCATGCTCTAACCAACTGAGTTAACTGGCCAGCCCTAATTAGTATATTTAGATCATTGACATTTACAGTGATTATGGATATACAGGCATACCTCATTTTATTGTGTTTTGTTTTATTATGCTTTGCAGATTATACATTTTTTACAAATTCAATGGTTTCTGGCAACCCTGCATGGAGCTAGCCTGTCAGCACCATTTTTCCAACAGCATGTGCTCATTTCATGTCTCTGTGTTATGTTTTGGTAATTCTCACAATATTTCAAACTTTTTCATTATTATTATATCTGTTATTATGATCTGTGATCAGTGATCTTTGATGTTACTATTTTCATTGTTTGGGGCACTGTGAACCATTCCCACATAAGACAGCAAACTTAATTGATTAATATTGTGTGTGTTCTGACTGCTCCACTCACTGGCCATTCCCCCATCTCTCTGCCTCTCCTCAGGCCTCCCTACTCCCTGAGACACATCAGTAAGTATTATAATTATGCCAATTAATAACCCTTCAAAGGTCTGAAGTTTTGAGTGAAAGGAAGAGTCACACGTCTCTCACTTTAAATCAAAATCTAGAAATGATTAAACTTACTGAAGAAGGCATGTTGAAAGCTGAGACAGGTCAAAAGCTAGGCTAGGCCTCTTGCACCAAATAGTTAGCCAAATTGTGAATGCAAAGGAAAAGTTATTGAGAGAGATTAAAAATGCTACTCCACTGAACACACAAATGACAAGAAAGCACAACAGCCTTATTGCTGTTACGAAGAAAGTTTTAGTGGTCTGGATAGAAGATCAAACCAGCCACAACATTCCCTTAAGCCAAAGCCTAATCCAGAGCAGGGCCCTAACTCTCTTCGATGCTATGAAGGCTAAGAGAGGTGAGGAAGCTGCAGAAGAAAAGCGTGAAGCTAGCAGAGTGTTGTTCATGACGTTTAAGGAAAGAAGCCGTCTCCATATGCTCCAGAACAAAAGTGCAGCGTGAAGCAGCAACTGCTGCTGTAGAAGCTGCAGCAACTTGTCCAGAAGATCTAGCTGAGACCATTGATGAGGGTGGCTACAGCAAACAATAGATTTTCAGTACAGACAAGCCTTACATTGGAAGAAGATACCATCTAGAATTTTCAGAGCTAGAGAAGAGAAGTCAATTCCGGGCTTCAAAGCTTTAAGGAACAGGCTGATTCTCTTTTTAGGGGCTAATACTGGTGCATTTAAGTTGAAGCCAATGATCATTTACCATTCTGAAAACCCTGGGGCCCTTAGGAATTAGCTAAATCTACTCTGCCTGTGCTCTATAAATGAAACAACAAAGCCAGGAGGCTGGCACATCTGTTTACAGCATGGTTGACTGAATATTTTAAGTCCACTGTTGAGACTTACTTCTCAGACAAAAAGATTTCTCTCCAAATGTTTCTGTTCATTGACAATGGACCTAGTCACCCAAGAACCTTGATGGAGCTGTGCAAGGAAATTAATGTTGTTTTCAGGCCTGCTAACACAATAGCCATACTGTGGCCAATGGATCACGGAGTAATTTCTTTCTTTCTTTTTTTTTTTTCAAAAAGATGACCGGTAAGGGGATCTTAACCCTTGACTTGGTGTTGTCAGCACCACACTCTCCCAAGTGAGCTCACCGGCCATCCCTATATGGGATCCGAACCCGTGGCCTTCATGTTATCAGCACCACACTCTCCCAAGTGAGCTCACCGGCCATCCCTATATGGGATCCGAACCCGTGGCCTTCATGTTATCAGCACCACACTCTCCCGAGTGAGCCACGGGCCAGCCCACATGAAGTAATTTCTACTTTCAAGTCTTATTGTTTAAGAATACATTTCATAAGGCTATAGCTGCCATAGGTAGTGGTTCCTCTGATGGACCTGGGCAAAGTCAATTTAAAACATTCTGGAAACGGGGCCAGCCCGTGGCTCACTCGGGAGAGTGTGGTGCTGACAACACCAAGTCAAGGGTTAAGATCCCCTTACCGGTCATCTTTAAAAAAAAAAAAAAAACATTCTGGAAAGGATTCACCATTCTAGATGCCATTAAAAACATTTGTGATTCTTGGGAAGAGTTCAAAATATCAACATTAACAGGAGTTTGGAAGAAGTTGATTCCAACCCTCATGGATGAATTTGAAGGGTTCAAGACTTCAGTGGAGGAAGTAGCTGCAGATGTGGTGGAAATAGAAGAACGGGAATTAGAAGGGGAGCCTGGGGCTGGCTGGTTACTGCAGTGGTTAGACATCAGCCTTATAACACCAAGGTCTCAGGTTCTGATCCCTGTACCAGCCACCAAAAAAAAAAAAAAAAAAAGTGGAGCCTGAAGATGTGACTGAATTGCTGCAATCTCCTAATAAAACTTGAATGGATGAGGAGTTGCTTCTTATTCATGAGAAAGGAAAGTGGTTTCTTAAGATAAAATCTACTTTTGGGGAAGATGCTGTGAATATTGTTGAAACAACAACAAAGGATTTAGAATATTACATAAACTTAGTTGATAAAGCAGTGGCAAGGTTTGAGAGAATTGACTCCAATTCGGAAAGAAGTTCTACTGTAGATGAAATGCTGTCAAACAGCATCGAATGCTCCAGAGAAATTCCTCATGAAAGGAAGAGTACATCAATGTGACAAACTTCATTGTTGTCTTGATTTAAGAAATTGCCACAGCCACCCTAATCTTCAGCAACCACCCTCCTGATCAGTCAGTAGCCATCAACCTCGAGGCAAGACCTTCCAGAAGCAAAAAGATCATGACTCACTCAAGGTGCAGATGATTGTTAGCATTTTTAAATCAGTAAAATATTTTTAGCTAACATGTGTACTTGTTTTTAGACATAATGCTATCACACACTTAACAGATTGTAGTATAAATATAACTTCTATATGCACTGGGAAACAAAAAATCTGTGACTTGCTTTATTGCAATATTAGTTTTATTAAAGTGGTCTGATGCCAAACCTGCAGTATCTCCCAGGTGTGCCTGTAGTTAAATTGATATCTACATATTTGTTATCGTTTTCTATCGGTTGCTGTATTAGTCTGTTTCTGTTGCTTATAACATAAATACCTGAAATTGGGTAATTTATAAAGAAAATTAAATTTGTTGCTTATAGTTTCAGAGGCTGGGAAGTCCAAAGTCCAGAGAACACATTTGGTGAAGGGCTTGGTGGTGGCAACAGTGATCTAGGGGTCTCACGTGGCAGAGGATGGTGGAGAAGAGACATACTAATCTCTCACGTGCTCTTCTTTTAAAGCCCTCAGAACCACGCCCCTGACCACCATTATTAATCCATTCACTACAGCACAGTCCTACAATCTAATCTCTTCAAGGCTCCACCTTTCAATTACTATAATAGGATTTCACACCCTCTTAACAGTCACAGTGGGGGTCAAGCTTCTAATACATAAAACTTGGGGAACACAATTGAATCCATATCAGTTGCCCTTGCTCTTTTTTTTTCTCCTCTTTTCGTCTTCCACTCTTTTTTCTGCCTTTTGTGGCTTCAATTTAGCATTTACATGATTCTATTTTTCTCCTCTTTCTTAGCACATCAATTATACTTTTTTTACTTTTTTAGTGGCTGCCCTAGAGTCTGCAATATGCATTTGCAACTAATCCAAGTCCACTTTCAAATAACACTATACCACTTCACAGATAGTGCACGTGTCTCATCATAACTAAAATTTCCTAATTCCTCCCTCCTGTCTCTTGTATGTTTAGTGTCATTCGTTTCACTTTTACATAAGCTATAACTGAGTACATTGTTGCTATTATTATTGAAAAATCTGTTATCTGTTGGATCAATTAATAAGAAAAAATTAAAGTTTTTATTTTACCTTCACTTATTCCTTCTCTAATGCTCTTCCTATCTTTATGTAGATCCAAGTTTCTAAACTGTATCATTTCCTTCTGCCTGAAGAACTTCTTTTAACATTTCTTGTAAGGCAAGTATACTGGCAATAAACTCTCTCAATTTTTGTTAGTCTGAGAAAGCCTTATTTGTTTTCGTTGTTTTTCCATTTTTTATCGTGATGAAATACACATCACATAAAATTTTAGCATCGTAGCTGTTTAGGTGTACAGCTCAGTGGTACTCGTATTGTTTGTTCAACCACCAGCACTCTCCACCTCCAGAATTCTTTCGATCTTTCAGAACTGACACTGGGTGCCCATGAAACCGTAATTCCTCACCCCTCGCCATCAGCCCCCGCGACCACCACTCGACTCTGGGTCCACCACGCTGACTGCTCCACGCACTCTAGGTAGGCAGCTTCTGTATTTGGTTCATTTTCTTGTAATGAAATATTTTAATTCCCTTCTCATTTCCTTTTGTGTATGTCCTATAACTATTTTCTTTGTGGTTATCACGGGGATTACATTTAATATCATAAAGTTACAACGCTCTAATTAGAATTTTCACCAGCTTAACTTCAATAACATACAAAACCTCTGCTCCTGTACAGCTCCCTCACCACCCTTTTCAGTTATCGATGTACAAAAATTACATCTTTGTACATTCTGTGTCCCAAATCATAAACTCATAGTTATTTTTGAAATGTGTTGGTCCCTTAAGCTACAGTAGTAATCCTGTGATTAGGTCTCAGTCTTTCAGTTGCCTGTACCCCTGGGCTGTGACCTTCACATGTGCTCCTGAGTTTTTTCCCCACCTTATGTGGGACAGGATGGCGAGAGTGGGCTGGAATTGGGCACATCCCTCCCCTTAGGTTGGTTAGGCTCTGATGAAACCTCAGCAGGTCAGGCTCTGGTTAAACAGTTTCTCTTGAGGGCGGGACTTGTTAAGAACAGATGCTCTGGTGTATTTCAGAAAGGCTACTTTCCCCCTTACCCTGCCAGAAGCCTGAGGGGATTTTTCTCTAATATTCAATGTGAGAACCTGGTTGAGCTCTTGGAGGTAAAACTCACAAATGTGTGGGAGTTTTGCCTCTTATCACTGGGCCCCCCTGGAGTTTTTAACTCTCAGATTTATCCACATTGAGACTCCAGCAATTCGTCGATTATGTTTAGTTTTTTTTAACCTCAATGCTGGTTGTCATGGAAGTTTCTGCTCATGGGTTTCTGCTCGGGTAAGTTATGATTTTCTGTGCTGGCCTGTGTCTCTACAATTTTGTGGGCAGCAGTCTGTCCTGTGACCTTACTTCATTGACAGATGTAAGAAGAGTTGCTGGTTTGCAGTTTGTTCAACTGTTTATTGTTACGACACAGTGGCCACTTCCAAGTTCCTTACATGCTCGACTGGAAACCAGAAGTACCCTTATATTTTACTTTTAATAGGAAAAATATGTACATATGTAAGTACGCAATTTAAAAATAAAAGAGTATTCAGAGTACAGCAAGTTTTTTTTTCCCTACAACCCTTTTTCCTCCTAGTATATAACTGTAACCAATTTCTTGCGTATCCTTCCAGAAATATTCTATGCACATAAATATTTTGCTGATTATATATGTGTGTGTATGTTGTATATCTTTATACAAATGGTAGCATAATATAGACAGTGTCTTATACTTTACCTTTTGCACTTAATAATGTATCTTGGAGATCATCCTATTCTCTGTAGTGACTGCATGCCATATACTTGATGGATAATTTCATTATCAACTTGCCATCTTTTTTTTTTTGTCAGTTATGTGCATTATAGTTATGTGGCTTTCTGTGTACAGAGATTTTAATTTCTTTTATTGTAGCAAAATATTCGTAACATAAAATTTAACATTTTAACCATTTTTAAGTGTACATTTCAGTGACATTAAGTACATTCACATTGCTGTGCCACCCTCATCACCATCCATCTCCAGAACTTTTCTCATCTTGCAAAACTGAAACTCTAAATACGTTAAGTACTAACTCTCCATTTCTCCCTCCCCTCAGCTTTTGGCAACCATCATTCGATTTTCTGTCTCTGTGAATTTGACCATTTTGGCTACCTCAAGATTTTAAGTTTTGCAGGAGACAAAGGTATTGATCTTTTCTCTGATAAATTGAACTTTTTGGGGGCTGGCCCAGTGGTGCACTGCTACAGTGCGCCGCTTGGGAGTGCTGGCGGCGCTCCCGCCGAGGGTTCGGATCCC
>NW_007727971.1:116975-119684 GCF_000696425.1 Galeopterus variegatus
AAAAAAGACAAAAAGGAAAAAAAAAATTGAACTTTTTTGTCTAATTGCAGTATGACAGTGATGTCCTGGGATGCCCTCATTTGGGGAGTTGGAGCCTCCCCAATCATGCTGTGGCACCGCCACCCCTTATCCTGGATATTCCTGGAGTGTAAAAGCTAGAGAGGAGAGAGGGGGCAAAGCACCGGTGTGATGGTTTGAATGTTTGTCTCCTCCAAAACTCATGAGGAAATTTAGTTGCCATTGTAACAGTATTAAGACATGGGGCCTTTAAGAGGTGATCAGTCACAGGTCGTATGAATGCTGTTATAAAAGGGCAAGTTTGGCCCCCTTTGGTGTCTCTTTCGCCCTCTTTGTACTTCCACCATGTGATGCTTCCTGCCATGGGATAACACAGCAAGAAGGCCCTTCCCAGATGCTGGCCCCTTGATATTGGACTTCCCAGCCTCCAGAACGGTGAGAAATAGATTTCTGTTCATTATAAGCTGCCCTGTCTGTGGGATTCTGTAATAGCAGCACAAAACAGACTGAGGTGATAGGTGGGGAGCAGATGCTGTGGACAGCAGACACCAGGAAAGTGACTGCTAATCCAGGTAACAGCATCCCCATCATTGAATCCCTGTGTGGGAAGGGGCCATGTGCTGTCAGGCCCCCTGACTCACCATCCACAGAGGACCCCTCAGAGTCGGTGGAGTCGTCTCAGGACAGCGGGCTCTTACCCCATGCTAGGTTTAGGTGACCTGAATATCCTGGAGTCCACCCTCAGGAAAAACTGCCCAAGTTCCATCTGGCTGGGCAGCCAAGGCTGCTGTATGCAGGGCTTCTCTGTTGTTGTTTCTAATTACAAAGGTAAATTGCATCTTTCACGCAAAATTCAAATGTTGCAGAAACACATAGCCTCGTCAGTATACCTCTGATACCTCTGAAGAAAATTTTGGTTAACAGTAAGACATATATTCCTTGATTGTTTTCCTTTTCTATTCTAATACAAGCATTCGTTCCTGTATTTAACAACATATTATGGCCATGGTTCCATATCAAAACACAGAGATAGATCTTCCTCATGTAAAAAATAAGGATGAGCATGTATTCATGTAGCGAAATTTTATTATAGAAGTTGTACATGAATATATTCTTTGTGAAAGAGCCAACAATATATAAATATGAGAGGAAAGTGAATTTCCTCCCCTAGTTCTTCCCATTCTCTCTACTCTTCCCAGAAAGAATAATAATTTCTATTCCTTTTTCTTTGGATTTATGCACACACACCCCTCGTTTTACTTAACCGTAATCTTTGAACATCTTTCAGGTCAGTACAGAACCAGTCTAACACACATTTTTACCTGCTGTGTAGTTTTTCTGAGTATGTCATAATTCAGAGATTCTGAGGCTTGCCTGGGACCTCATTAGAACATGAGTTGCTGAGCCCCTCCAAGTCTCATGCTGGGGCGAATGGATGCAGCCTGAGGCTGTCCTGAGTGTCCCAAGCTGGGAACCAAGTCCTGTCCATCACTCTGCTCTGTTTGTATGAACACCCTGTACGTATGTCTGAGCACCCAAGGGAGAGTTTTGTAGGGTACATTTCTACGTGTGGAAATGATGAATCAGGGGAGATTTGCTGCATTAGTTTTAGTGATATGGCCAAACTGAACCCCAACATTGCAATACTCCCCCCCACAGAGCACAAACATGTGCTGTCTCTTCCCTACCGCCCATGGCAAACACTGCATATGAGTGTTTTTATTTTGCCACTTTGATATATAAAATACTTAATCATTTTAATCATTTAATTACAAATGAAGCTGAACAATGAATGCTTTCTTTTTTGTAAATGAACTTCTTATTTTGGGATTATTTTAGATTTACAGTAATGTGGTAAGACAGTACAGAGAGTTCCCATATAACCTTCAGCTTCCCCAAAAGTGAACACATATAACTATGGTACATTTGCCATACTAAAAAACTTACATGGGTACATTATCATTAACTAAACTCCAGATTTTATTTGGATTTTACCAGTTTTCCTGCTAATGTCCTTTTCTGTTCCAGGATCCCATCCGGGATCCCATGTTGTGTTTGGCTGTTACATCTCCTGGGGCTCCTCTGATCTGCGACACTTCCTCAGTTTGTCCTTGTCTTCCATGACCATGACAGTTTTGAAGTCCTGGTTAGCTATGGCCTTCAATTTGGGTTTGTATAATGTTTTTCTAATGATTAAGACAGAGCTTATGGGTTTTGGGGGAAATACCAGAGGTGAAGTGCCTTCTCATCAGGCCATGTCATTGCAGGTGACACATGACATCACAAGCTTCCTTAGTAAGGAAAATTCCAAACATACATAAAAATAGCAAGAACAGAATAAGTACTTGTCACTTGGCTTCCACAGTTACCGGTGTTTTGCCACCTTGTTTCTGGATGGCTTTTCAATGTGGTTGGAAGATGTTTTCATTTTCCTTTTCTTTCTTTTCTCTTCTCTATCCTTCCCTCCTTCCTTAACACCCAAGGAGAAAACCTTTATTAACAGTGGTGAGAATCTACATGGGACCCAGATGCAAGATTATAACGAAAATCAATCATTCCTTGTCTTAGCTCAGATTGCCATGACAAAATACTATAGCCTGGGTGGCTTAAACAACACACCTTTATTTCTCACAGTTCTGGTGGCTGTAATTCTGAGATCAAAGTGCCAGCATGGTTGGGTTCTGGGGAGGG
>NW_007727971.1:120123-121188 GCF_000696425.1 Galeopterus variegatus
ACAGTTCTGGTGGCTGTAATTCTGAGATCAAAGTGCCAGCATGGTTGGGTTCTGGGGAGGGACCTCGTCCTGGCTTGCAGAGGGCCGGCTGCCTTTTGCAGTGTGCGCACATGGCAGAGAGAAGAAACTCTGGTGTCTCGTCCCCTTCTTAAGGACGCTGATCCCACCAGAAGGGCTCCACCCTCATAACATCATCTAAACCTAATCACTTCCCAAAGGGATGCCATCACATTGGGGGTTAGGGCTTCAACATATGAATTTGGGGGGCACACAGTCCATAACACTCCTTATGTAGAAATCCCCTCAAAGATAGCCTTTTGGTCTTTGGTTCAATACTTCCAGTCACTACCAGGGGACGTGACCCAGCCCATCCAGTATACCCTATTGTTAATTTGGACTCTGTCGGCTGTGAGTGAAAAGAACCCAACTCACACTGTTAGGCAAAAGGTGGAATTCAGTGGCTCAGAAATTAGAAGCAGTTGGGTAGGACTTGATCCACAGACTTGACACTGCACTCTTCCTTGATACTTCCCAGCTGTTTCCCCTCTGTTACCCCTGTGTTGCTTGTGTCACTGCCAGCAGCACCGGCTGGCCTCCTGACATTTCCCCTCAATCATTTCAATACAAGCCATAGGAGGGAGCTTCACCGCCCTGCACCTCCTGAACCAACCAGTGGGTTGATATAATTCCTGGGGAATGTAATTCCGGGTTGCCCAGGTTGAGGCCACAAGCCCAGCCTTTACACTAGGAATTGAGTCCATTTAAGTCAGACCAGAAAAGCTGAATAAAGGAAAGCTGCCTCCCCTAACAAAAACTGAGTTCGTTTTATAAAAAGATGGGGGTGTGGATCCAGGGCATGAAAAACAACTGGTATCTCCCATCCCTCCGGCTGATACTTTGCTCTTGTCTTTGTTTCCCAGCTCTTCTTTCCCTTCTTCAAACCCCTTCAGGTGGGACCACTCTTCTCTATGCCTGTTATCCCACCGCATTTTTTTCAAAGCACCCTAGTCCCTTCCCCAGTATCCAGAGGTGTACCAAGTTGGGGAGGGCTGCTGGCGTGATCTG
>NW_007727971.1:122400-123608 GCF_000696425.1 Galeopterus variegatus
TCTAAGGTCCCCTCCCCTCTCCTGGGGGACTACTTACGTCTAGAAGGAGCTGTTTCTGTCCCCACCTCTCAACCGACCCTAGGGAGGGTCCTAAGCAAACTCACAAGGCCTCCCCTGTAGGCCCAGGGTGGGGGAAAAGGGATGCTCCAAGCGGTAAGCTCATTTTCCTGACCCACTGCTATTCCCAATGCCTGGCCAGGTGCCCCGAGGTGCTCACAGCTGGGTCTGCAGGTGCTTCCTTTGTATCTGCGTGAGGCCGATGTTCTTCCTGTACGTCAACCAAAGCGATATACTGCAGTAGACCCAATGCAGAAGCAGACGTGAGAGTCCATTTTTCTATTCAGACTTCAAAAAGATTTGCAAACTGTAAAACAATAGCACTCTATTTTGGAGCGGGGGGAATACAGCTATTAAATTTATTTTTAATCGTTTTAATTTATAATATGGTAACACCGACAGCTACAACCCACGCCAGCAAAAGCATTCTAAGGCCCTCCATCATTTTTAAGAGCATACAGTGGTCCTGAGAGGAGGAGTCTGGGGACCGCGCCCTCCTTTACCCAAGCGGCCACTCTATAAGGTGCGGAGGCCGGGAGGGTGACCGCCCGTCCTGCGTTGCACCGCCAGGCGGAGTCTCGCGGCACCCTAGTCCTCGGGCAGAGGCGGCACTGNCGGCGGCCTGCGACAGCTAGTCGCGGCGGCGGGGTCGAGCGGGGGTGGCAGTTGACAGGCGCTCCTCTCCGGACGGCGGCTGCTGGTGCTCGACTAGGCTGGCGGCCCCAGCTCTTGTCCCCACGTCTCAGCCCGCGAGGCGCCAGGGCCGCGCCGGGGCATGGACGAGGGGAAGATGGACGAGAATGAATGGGGGTACCACGGTGAGGGCAACAAGAGCCTGGTGGTGGCCCACGCGCAGGTGAGCGGCGGACGCCAGGGGCCGGGCCTCACCCCGACGGCCGGGTCCACTAGGGCGACCGGTCCCCCAGTGCCTTCCTCTCTTCCAGTGTCTTAGTCCCTCGTCCCTTCCAGCACCCTCCTTCCCTCCCGGGTCTGTCCCTTGTCCCCCCAGCACCTCTCTAAGCCGGGGTCCGCTCCTCGTCCCCTGCAGCACCCCTCCCTCAGGTTCCGTCCCCCTCCCCCCCGCACTCCCCACCCCGAGTCTGGCCCCCCAGCACTCCCCTCCTCCCCCCAGGTTTGTTCTCCGTCCCCCC
>NW_007727971.1:124608-128268 GCF_000696425.1 Galeopterus variegatus
CCGTCCCCCAGGGTCGGTTCCGCGCCCGCCTTCCCCCTCCCTCCCCCACCCCGTCCCGTCGGTGCCACCTCTTGCTGGGTGCCCGCCCGACTGCCAGGCCGCAGCGGGGCGGAGGCCGAGCCGGGACAGAGGTTCCGGGCAGCCCTGGAGGAAGAAGCGAAGTAGCCGCGGTGCTGTTGCTCCCAGCACGGAGGGAGTTCAGCCTCTTGAGACCACGGAATTGCTGTTCTCTCTGCTGCTGCTGTTTAAAATGACGGGCATTGCCCACAAATCCTACTCCAGAATCTTTAAATTTAAAGGGTTTCCCCTTCTTAGTTCAGCGAGAGTGAGAGTTTCAGACACCGCAGTAAGAACTCCCAAGGAGGCGAATCTGGGAAGAGATGCGTGTGGATTTGTGTGAGGGCCCAGAGCTCTTTGAGGTCTTGCTGTCTGAAACAGACACGCAGGAATGTGGTGGGCTGGGGGCGGGGCGGGGGCGGGGCCAGGCGTCCCGTAGGGAGGGGTTAGAGGCGCACACAGTGGGGTTAATCCCTGTTCTACCACAGCTTGCCAAGGCTGTGTCTGCATTTGTAAAGTACAACTAGTAATAGAATTTGCTTTGTGGAACTGCTGGAAAGATCAGTTGAGCAGCAGACGGACAAGTTATAACTAGCAGGTGATAACCATCATCCTCTTGGACCTATAAAGCAGAACTCAGAGAGGTTAAGGGCCCTGCCCCAGTCCAACAGCTCTACAGAAGTGATGCAGGTGCTGGAGTGCTGCCTTGCTCTGTTTCCCGCTGTGTGCACTGGCCAGCTGTAGTATAAGCCGCAGACGCCCAGGTGGCCCCTAGGTTCTGCCTTTGCATTTTGTTAATAATTAGCACAGTTGGTGAACTGAAGAGCTAATGCTACAGGCTATGCTCTGGATCTTTAGGTGAATTAGTTAGGGACAAGTCTAACACGACGCTGATCATCTCTTGTGTGGCCTCTGGGCCCCTTGTGTTTGAAGGTCAGGTGAAATGAGCGGTATCAACAGCCCACTTCCCTTTTGTTATGTGCTGATTCCCTGAATCCTTTCTCACAACAAATACTCATCTTCCAATTCCTTGGTAAGACTGGATGTCGTATCTCTGCATTTTAGATAAAGCTAAGGCTTCTTTTGGTGGGGGCCTACGTATTAAGTTTCAAAAGCAGTGGCAGACAGAGGAGCAAGTTGTGACTTGGAGCAAAAGGACACCCAGGGTGGAAGAGCAGAGGCTTCTGTGCAGTCGCCTCTGGCACTTGGATCCCTTCTCCACTGTCCCCAATAGCGCACGTCCACCCCTTTCCCTGAGCAGGCCTCTCCAGGGCAGCCGGGACCTCCCTTGTTGTACAGCTTCATTTATTAGGATTGTGTTTCTTTTTTGTTTTACATTTTTGATGAGTTTGGTTGGTTGGTTTTCACCCCTTTCCCTGAGCAGGCCTCTCCAGGGCAGCCGGGACCTCCCTTGTTGTACAGCTTCAATTATTAGGATTGTGTTTCTTTTTTGTTTTACATTTTTGATGAGTTTGGTTGGTTGGTTGTTTTTTTTCGGTAGCTGGCCAGTACAGGGAACGGAACCCTTGATCTTGATGATCTAAGGCCAGGTTCTAGCCAATTTCTTTTATATTTTTAAACTTACTACAGCATCACACTGTCCTGGGCCCATGCTCTTCATTTTTTATTTTAAATCTAAATTTGCTCTACTATGCTCATTCCTGCTTGTGGTGGTTGTAGCTCATCATTTTGAATGAACGATTATCACCACAAATAGTCTCTTAGGAAAACGTTTCCCATCAAGCTGAGGTTGGATGGCACCTGTGCCTGATGTATATGAACTGAACTGCTCAGTGTAGAGCAGCCTGGAGAAGCCTTTGTGCTTGGCCTTGGCCTTGGCTGTGGACCCAGGGAGAGAGAGAAAGCCCTGGAAGGCAGCTTTTCAGGGCCCACTGTGCCCAGTGAGAGGGTGTGTCTGTGAGTGGGACAGAGAGAAGGTGGGTAAGAGAATCTTTCTGTTCTGCAAGAGAGAGGGAGGCCTTTGCTGTGGTTTTCTGGATAGGGAGAGGTTGCTTTCTCTGAGAGGACATCAACAATTCTCAGAATTGGAAGGCCCCATCTGCTGTCCCTCCTCTCCAATGTGAGATCACTTTGCACATCCTGCAGGAGCCGAGGGTCTGGGTGGGAGATCTGCCCTATAAGGAACACTGTGGTGCTCAAACATTGAATGAGAGAGAGCATGAGTGTGGGACTTGTGGAGAAAGGGGTCTGGGGAAGGAGGAGCTAAGTGTAGGCTGTAGGAAGGCATGGGGTGTGCTAAGGGTAGTCAGGGAGAAAGGGACAGTGTGAGGCCAGCAGGTTAACAGCAGGCCAGTCCAGAGAGAGGCGTTCCAATGGTGTTCCTGACAGTGGTCAGCTTCCCCACAGCCCCTTCACTCCAAGGTCGCCCAGGCAGCCCTGAATGGTTCTGATCTTGCCTGTCAGGCTGCATTCGGTCTTTGTTGGGGACAGTTGTGCAGTTTCACCCTTTCCCAGGTGTGGGAACCTGTGGTGTGCTCTGCCCTGCCCAGCTTGGCCCTGTCCTCCAGGGATGTCTGGAGCCCCAGGCACTGACTCTGTCAGGAGTCATTGGACAGGAGCATTTCCCATCTGGGCACACACTTTCCTCACTGCAGTCTGGGGCACTTGTGTTAGTGGCCACCTTTCAGGTTGCGAGGCCTGTGACCATCCTTCATGCTCTGTATTTCCCTCCTGCATGGCCTCTGCACTTGCCTGTGTCACCTTCAGCTTATTGGTTTTGGTTCTGCATCTTGTCCACTGAAGGTCATTTTAAGTCTGGTTTGTCATTTGATCTCTTAGGTGTCTTCAGATCTGGGGCACTGAGCCCCTTCCCCAGGCCACCTGGGCCGTGGGATACAGGTGCAGAGTGTGGCCCACTCCTGTCATGACACTGAGCCATTGTGATGTTTTCCTTCTTGTTGACAGAGGTAATGTGAGAAGTTTTGCCATTTAACTGACCTGCCAACAAAAGGATATTTATCTAAAGTGTGGAGAAAGCTGCTTGTTTCTAGCCAGGTCATTTTAAGTCTGGTTTGTCATTTGATCTCTTAGGTGTCTTCAGATCTGGGGCACTGAACCCCTTCCCCAGGCCACCTGGGCCGTGGGATACAGGTGCAGAGTGTGGCCCACTCCTGTCATGACACTGAGCCATTGCGATGTTTTCCTTCTTGTTGACAGAGGTAATGTGAGAAGTTTTGCCATTTAACTGACCTGCCAGCAAAAGGATATTTATCTAAAGTGTGGAGAAAGCTGCTTGTTTCTAGCTGTTCCAGTTTTGTGACGTTTCTGAGATTCTGACAGGAGCTTCAGATCATTTCTGCAAATTGTTTTGGTGCTTGCAGGTGCGAAGTTCAAGCAGTCAGGTGCCATCGCACTGTTTCTCTGATCATCTCATGTTTTAGGATTTCTGGCTTGTGGACCATACTTTTTTTTCCCCTAATACAGCATTATTTTACATATATATATCAAAATATAAACAATTTAGATGGTTATTTTGTAGTGGATGGATTAAGTAAATTATGCTATGTCCCATTTAATATGGGGAAATGTTTGCAGTGTTAAATGGAAAAAAGCAGGTTACGAAAGAAGATGCAGGGCTGGCCA
>NW_007727971.1:128329-129508 GCF_000696425.1 Galeopterus variegatus
GCTGGCCAGTTAGCTCAGTTGGTTAGAGTGTGGTGCTGATAACACCAAGGTCCAGGGTTTACTCCCTTTATTTTTATTTTATTTTTTTTTAAAAGATGACTGGTAAGGGGATCTCAACCCTTGGCTTGGTGCTGTCAGCACCACGCTCAGCCAGTGAGCAAACCGGCCAACCCTATATGGGATCCGAACCCGGGGCCTTGGTGTTATCAGCACCACATTCTACCGAGTGAGCCACGGGCTGGCCTTTTACTCCCTTTATTGGTCAGTCACCAAAACAAACAAAGAGGTGATGCATAGTATGATTCTAATTACAAATGATGAGAAGAAAATACATGAAAATGCTACGAGTGGTTATCCCTTTGTATAGTATCATGAATTATTTTTACCTATTTGTTTTTTAAGTATTTTGTAAATTGCCTATAATGAATATGTATTAAATCAGGAAAAAAGCATTGATTTTTTAAAAGTTCATACTCTTTGATCTACTAATTTCTGTTCTAGTATTCTATTCTAAGGAAATAACTGAAAATGTGAATAAAGATCTTATACACAAAGATATCCATTACAAAATTATTTACAATAGTCTAAGTGGAAAGCAATTGTCCAGTTCTCTCGGCATGTGAGTATAGACCGTACATCCTACTGAAGATGTGAGAAACACACAAGAGTTCGTGTTCTCTGTTTTTTCCAGCCATATGGCCACTCCTGTCTTTAGTCTTCACCTGAACCTAGTTGAAATAGTCTTACCTTTCTGTTGCCCTAGCATTTTCTTTTCTTTTCTTTCTTTTTTTTTTTTTTTTTTTTTAAAAAGGTGACCTGTAAGGGGATCCGAACCCATGGCCTTGGTGTTATCAGCACCACACTCTCCCAAGTGAGCCACGGGCTGGCCCTTGCCCCTAGCATTTTCTAAGGCAGTGACTTACTCTGCGTGTGAGAGCTGTAATGATATTATTACAGGTTGGTACTGCTGGTGTGACTTCTTTCTTGGCGAGCTTCTCTCTCGTCACATCTGAGCTCATCGGCGAGCTCTGCAGCTTTGCTCCCTCTTTGTTCATTCCTTTATTTATACGTGCAGTTGCGTGGATAGGATTTGTTTCTTTCCAAACCCTGTTCTCTTTGGTGACTTTCAGCCCTGCAGTGGTGCCTCCCTAACACGTCTGTGGGCCTGTCTGCCCTCCC
>NW_007727971.1:130489-134137 GCF_000696425.1 Galeopterus variegatus
TTTTTTTTTTTTTTTTTTTTTTTTTTTTTTTTTTTTTTATAAAAAGGTGACCTGTAAGGGGATCCGAACCCATGGCCTTGGTGTTATCAGCACCACACTCTCCCAAGTGAGCCACGGGCTGGCCCTTGCCCCTAGCATTTTCTAAGGCAGTGACTTACTCTGCGTGTGAGAGCTGTAATGATATTCTTACAGGTTGGTACTGCTGGTGTGACTTCTTTCTTGGCGAGCTTCTCTCTCGTCACATCTGAGCTCATCGGCGAGCTCTGCAGCTTTGCTCCCTCTTTGTTCATTCCTTTATTTATACGTGCAGTTGCGTGGATAGGATTTGTTTCTTTCCAAACCCTGTTCTCTTTGGTGACTTTCAGCCCTGCAGTGGTGCCTCCCTAACACGTCTGTGGGCCTGTCTGCCCTCCCTCTATTTGCACGTCTTCCAATACAGCCCGCCTCCCCCTGGCCAACCCCTACCTCCTTCTAACTGAATTCGATCGGAATTCAGTCAGAGCAGCAGCTCCCATGCCCTCCTCTGTCTTCTGAGAACTGCGGTCCAGGAGGGTGAGGGAAGCGTTTCTGTGTCTGCGAGAGCAAGGCCCCTGCCTCACGGTTGTGGTGCAGCCCGGGACGATTGGAGGGCCCTGGACTTGTCGTGCTGCTCTGTGACTCCCACCATGGGCCTGCACGCCATCCTGTGTCCTCTTTGCACCTTGTCAGGTTTTCCATCCCTTTAGGGATCACCTGAGCCGTGCCTATCCCCACAGATGTCCCCCTGCACTCAGGGTTACATGGGTGCATGGCTGCCCTGCACGGCTCACACCTGCAGGAGATGGAGCCACCGAAGCTTGGGAAGATTGGCCTGGCTAGGCTGGACAAGGGACCAGCACCTACTGTGCCCGCCCGAGCCCACCTCCTGTCTGGCCTCCCAGCCGTAGCCTGCAGAGGACTGGGCTTCCTTCCTTGGCAGGCATCTCCCGAGGTCCATCTTCATCCTCCATAGAATCTGCTTTGTTGTTCCACCCGAGGCTGTAAATTCCCGCTGCAGACCAGCTGCTCCATTGGGAGTGCCTCCTGTCACAGCCCAGCACCACAGCCCTGCCTTCCATCCCCTCCTGAGTCCTGTGAGTCCTGGGCATGCATCTCTGGTTGTGTTGGCAACTTCAGCACCTCCTGCCCCTGGTGCCTGACAGACCCCCGGCAGCCTCCTGGTCTGACAGTGACAGAGCAGGGAGGGTTCACAGAGAGGGTGGCCTCATGAGATGGGACATTTGCCTGAGAGTCATCATAATTCAGGAGAAGCTGGTCTGAGCACTGTTTCTGGAAGCTGGGGCAGCATTCCAAGGGGTGACATCTGCTGCTGTTGTGGTTTCCTATCTTCCCTTCCCTTGAAAATTGCCTGATCTCAGCTTCCCTGTGTCTTTTGGGGGCCCCCTTCCCAGCCTTACCCAAATGGAAGAACTGATCTTGGCCCCTGTTCTTTGACAGGAGTGTTTGGGACAACTGATTGAGTAGGTGACATCCCCCAGTCCCCATCATGAGTGCCTTGTGGGTGGCAGGACAGCCCCTCCCTCCTCGACTTCATTGAAAGGCTCTCAAGCTAATAGCCTTAACTCCACCCACAGGGTCCCTCCCTCAGCCTTCACATTGGCAGGTGTCCCTTTTAATGTATTGTTTTTTTTTTTTTCCTTTTTGTCTTTTTTCGTGACCGGCAACGGATCGCAACCCTCAGTGTCGTGCCCGTACCGGACCGGGACCGGCAACGGGATCGCAACCCTCGGTGTTGCTCACACCCCTCGCTCAGCCAGTGAGCTGCCGGTCTGTATGTGGGATCCGAACCCTCGGCGGGAGCGCCGCCGCGCTTCCCAAGCGGCGCACTGTAGCAGTGCGCCACCGGGCCGGCCCTAATGTATTGTTTTTTTTTGGTGGTCTTTTATTTTTATTTAATACCAATCATTGTTTCCTCCCTCTGCCCAGAAAATATAGAATTTTAGAAGGAAGAAAGTAAAAGCACCGAATATTTTCCCATTAAGAAAATAACTTTTGTTAACACTTTGGTGCAGTTCCTTCCAGTCTTTTTCTCATTATATGCTTTTATTGGATAGTTAAAATACTGTGTGTCCGTTTCTGTTTTAGGGTTTTTTCACTTGTATTCCTTAACTTTTTACATTTTGGGTTATTTATTTAATTGTGCATGCGTGATTCCTCTTGTTCTTCCTCTGTTGGGTTGCCTTTTTCAACTTATTAAAACCCTTGATTCTCATCTAGTTTTCCAAGGTGTAACTTCCCTCTTACCAGGACATACAGGTGTGTCTTGGGCCTTACTGAGAAACGCCCCAGCTCTCGATTGTGCAGAAGCATCAAGTTCCTCCCTTCTATCTTAACCTGTTTTCTTCACTTTTAGCATTTTACCCTAGACATTAAGTAGAAGGTACATTTTGAACATCTGATTTCAGACACTTGGTTTAAAAGCAAAAGAGTGGTTTCCTTCGGAACTGGTTAAGACCTGGTAAGCTGGCAGGAGCCCTGGAGCCCCTGGGTGTCTTCAAATCTCCCCAGCTCTGCCCTGCTCCTTGTTGGGGAGTCTCCCCAGTGGCTGTGTTCACTGGCTCCTCCAGCCGTAGGCCCCTTTTGTACTCCTTGTGTCTTTTGGCTAATGAGAACTAGTACGGTGTTGATTTCACCTGTTTTCTGCCTCCTGCCTGCTTGGGTGTTGCAGGGCCCTGTGGACACCACATCCCTGAAGACCATCACCTAGCATGTCCTGGGGACCACCTGCCCTCAGCTGGACCAGCCTGGTCAGGCCCCCCATGAAGGGTAGTTGGCACTGGCCGTGTGAGGTAGGCGAGCCAAGTGTGTCTGAGTGTTAGTATTGATTAAGATTGGCTTTTATTTTATTTTTCTTAATTTAAGATTGGCTTTTAAAGCTAATACTGGAGTTCCTCCAGGGATGGGGTGGTTGGGTTTCTAATGACAGGTTTTGGATGATGAATGGATAGGTGGAGAGAGCACAGTTTTCCGTGAAATGGACACATTGCTCCATTCCCACTTTCTCGGTTGGTTGTGGTTCTGGCTGTCTAATGGGAAGGGAAAGAAGGAGATTTCCTGTGGGTGACATCAGGGAGGCAGAGCATGGGCATGTTGGCTGGGAGGGGCTAGAAGGGGAGAGCTGCAGGCGTGGTTTCACAGACTTGCCCAGGGCGGGAAGGGCCCGTGTCCACCCCCTCTGCTGTGGGGCAGCTCTCTAGCCAGCACCCCAGCCCCCAACTGGTACCTCAGCAGCAGCCAGTCACCTAACAACCGGAGACAGGTGGAGACCTTCGCCAGGGCTTTGCCCACCTCAAGGATCTGCTCCATCCCACATGACTTGGCCTTTGCGGTCAAGGCCTTGATCTCCAGGTGAGGCTGGGCCAGCTGGCGGGGCAGGGCCTGAGTTCTCAGAGACCTGATCTGCTCTCATGGAGCCTCACTTTCCTCATTCTGCAGATTGGGACTCCTGTCGCCCACCAGGGAGGGAGAGATGATATAACTCAGGACTGTAGCCTGGGGCCTGCCATGATGATGCTCAGTGCATGCTGGTCATTGCAATAATAATAATAATTATTAGCAGTATTGATGAGAGCTAGTGGGAACACTGATGTTATTTACTGTCAACAAGAA
>NW_007727971.1:134928-139904 GCF_000696425.1 Galeopterus variegatus
AGAGAGAGAGAATAATGCAAAGGAAATCTGTAATTTCCATTTGTAAATAAACAGAAAGAGCAGCTTTCCTGCTTTTACTAGGAGCACCATGATACAGAACTTTGGAAATCTCGGTCTGTATTAATAAGCAAATGCTGCCAGGTGAGGGGGTTCCCACCTTCCTGTAGGTGGTGTTCACAGGCCCACTGAGCTTCTTTCTTTGCGTTTGCCGTGGGGATCTCTCGCCATGAGAAAACACATGTCTTGCACTGGCATTGCCCTTCCCAGGACTGCTTAGCTACAAAAGGCTGTTGTGCAGCTTATTTTTTAGCTACAAAAGGCTGTTTGTGCAGCAATTTATGAGGGAATTGAGAGAGATAAATTGAGAGAGAACTTGTTGACATCTGGGTGCCAGAGAAATGGAGACTGGTGGTGGGCAAGCAGGCCTCATGTGGGCAGCACGGATGGCCCTTGTGAGGGATGGAGAGAGATCTTGCACTGCAGGTGGGCTGTGGCAGCGTGGGTCAGTCCATGCAGATCAGGGACTTAGTATGTTTTCTCTTTTTTGTTGTTTTTTGTTTTTATCATTACATAATTGTACACATCTGTGGGGTACAGCATTGAATGTCAACATCTGTGTGCAATATATGATGCTCAAATCAGGATAATTACTATATTCAGCATTACACAATGTTTTCATTTTTTATGGCCCTTAACCAATTTCTTGCTAACCCCCATGTCTGGTGGCCTGAGTTTCATTCTCTCCTTTTGAAAGTTCAGTGAATTGGTGTGATTATTATATCTTTCTTTCTTTTTTATATTTATTTTTTTAGCTCCCATTTATGAGTGAGGACATGTGGTATTTCTCTTTCTGCACCTGGCTTATTTCACTAAACATAATTTTCTCTAAGTTCATCTACATTGCTACGAATTTCGGAATTCCATTGTTTTTTATGGCAGAGTAGTATTCCATTGTGTATATAGATCACGTTTTCCTTATTTAGTCATCTGTCGATGGACATTTAGGTTAGTTCCAGCTCTTGGCTATTGTACAATAGAGCTGCAATAAACATGGGAGTGCAGGTATCCTTTTGCAATGATGATTTCCATTCCTTTGGGTACACTCGACAGTGAGATTGCTGGATCATATAACAGTTCTATATGCAGTTGTTTGAGGAATCTCCATACTGTTTTCCGTAATAGCTGCATGAATTTACAATCCCACCAACAGTGTAGGAGGGTTCCCCTTTCTCCACATCCTCGCCAGCATTTGTTATTCTNGTACACTCGACAGTGAGATTGCTGGATCATATAACAGTTCTATATGCAGTTGTTTGAGGAATCTCCATACTGTTTTCCGTAATAGCTGCATGAATTTACAATCCCACCAAACAATGTTTTCATTTTTTATGGCCCTTAACCAATTTCTTGCTAACCCCCATGTCTGGTGGCCTGAGTTTCATTCTCTCCTTTTGAAAGTTCAGTGAATTGGTGTGATTATTATATCTTTCTTTCTTTTTTATATTTATTTTTTTAGCTCCCATTTATGAGTGAGGACATGTGGTATTTCTCTTTCTGCACCTGGCTTATTTCACTAAACATAATTTTCTCTAAGTTCATCTACATTGCTACGAATTTCGGAATTCCATTGTTTTTTATGGCAGAGTAGTATTCCATTGTGTATATAGATCACGTTTTCCTTATTTAGTCATCTGTCGATGGACATTTAGGTTAGTTCCAGCTCTTGGCTATTGTACAATAGAGCTGCAATAAACATGGGAGTGCAGGTATCCTTTTGCAATGATGATTTCCATTCCTTTGGGTACACTCGACAGTGAGATTGCTGGATCATATAACAGTTCTATATGCAGTTGTTTGAGGAACCTCCATACTGTTTTCCGTAATAGCTGCATGAATTTACAGTCCCACCAACAGTGTAGCAGGGTTCCCCTTTCTCCACATCCTCGCCAGCATTTGTTATTCTCTGTTTTTTTGATAATAGCCAGTGTAACTGGGGTGAGGTGATATCTCAACGTGGTTTTGATTTACAATTCCCTGATGATTAGTGATGTTGAGCATTTTTTCCTCTGTCGGCCTTTTGTATATCTTCCTTTGAGAAATGTCTGTTCAGTTTCTTTGTCCATTTTTTAATTGGGTTACTTTTTTTTTCTGTTTGAGTTCCTTGTATATTCTGGATATTAATCCCTTGTCAGATACATAGTTTGCAAATATCTTCTCTCATTCTGTAGGTTGTCTTTTCGCTCTGTTAATTGTTTCTTTTGCTGTGCAGAAGCTTTTTAGTTTTATATAATCCCATTTGTTTATTTTTTCTTTTGTTGCCTGTGCTTTTGGGATCTTATTCATAATCTTTGCACAGTCCTACTTCCTAAAGTGTTTCTCCTATATTTTCTTTTGAAGTTTTACTGTTTCAGGTCTTATGTTTAAGTCTTTAATCTGTTTTGAGGTGATTTTGGTATATGGCAAGAGGTATGTGGATGTCCAGTTTTCCTAGCACCATTTATTGAAGATGTAGTCTTTTCTCCAGTCTATGTTCTTGGTGCCTTTGTCCAAGATCAGTTCACAGATTTGAGTATCAATACCTGTGTACAATATGTGGTGATCAAATCAGGATAATTAGTATACTCATGTTTATAAAATATAATCAATCTTTGTGAACCTAAACCAGTTTCTCACTAAGCCCCCTCCCCCTCCCCATCCCACCTTTAATAACCACAATTCTGTTCTCTTTTTCATCAAACGTTCAATGTATTATTGTGATTGTTATATTTCCTTGTTTCTATCTTTGTTTCTTTATTTTTTCAGCTCCTACTTATGAGTGAGGACATGTGGTATTTCTCTTTCTGTGTCTGGCTTATTTCACTTAATGTAACTTTATCTAAGTTCATCCATGTTGCTGTGAATGGCAGAATTTCATTATTTTTTATGGCTGAGTAGTATTCCATTGAGTATATATACCTCATTTTCCTTATCCAGTTGTCTATTGATGGGCATTTAGATTGGTTCCAACTATTGGCTATGGTAAATAGAGCTGTGATAAACATAGGAGTGCAGGTATCCCTTTGACATGACTTCCATTCCTTTGGGTGTATACCAAGCAGTGGGATTGCTGGATTGTATGGTTCAGTCTTTTCCCAATGTATGTTCAGTCTTTTCCCAATGTATTTCCTTATGGCCGTTGTCAAAGATCAGTTGGCTGTAAGTATGTGGGTTGATTTCTGGGTTCTCTATTCTGTTCCATTGGTCCATATGTCTGTTTTTATGCCAGCACCATACTGTTTTGGTTACTATAGCTTTGTAGTACAGTTCGAAGTCAGGTAGTGTTATGCCTCCAGCTTTATATTTTTTGCTCAGGATTGCTTTGGCTATTCAGGGTCTTTTATTGTTCCATATGAGTGTTAGGATTGTTTTTTCTATTTCTGTGAAGAATGACATTGGTATTTTGATGGGGACTGCATTGAAT
This sequence comes from Galeopterus variegatus, assembly GCF_000696425.1. NCBI lineage: Eukaryota > Metazoa > Chordata > Mammalia > Dermoptera > Cynocephalidae > Galeopterus > Galeopterus variegatus. The sequence goes on from NW_007727971.1 coordinate 138,389, forward strand.
CTGTACATCGCTTTGGGCAGTATGGACATTTTCTCAATGTTAATTCTTCTAATACAAGAGCATGGAATGTCTTTCCATCTTTCGTGTCCTCCTTAATTTCTTTCAGCAGTGATTTGTAGTTCTCATTGTAGAGATCTTTCATCTACCTGGTTAAATCGATTCCTAGGTTTTTTTGTTTTGTTTTGTTTTCTGGTGACTATTTTTTTTTCCTTTTTGTCTTTTTTACTGACCGGTAATGGGATCGCAACCCTCGGTGTTGTGCCCACACCGCACTCAGCCAGTGAGCGGGAACTGGTCTCCACATGGGATCCGAACCCTCGGCAAGAGTGCTGCCACGCTCCCAAGCAGTGCACTCTCCAGTGCGCCACCGGGCCGGCCCTTTTTTGGTGACTATTGTATATGGGCTTACTTTCTTGATTTCTTTTTCTGCTAGTTCTTTATTGGAGTATAAAAATGCTACTGATTTTTGCGTGTTGATTTTGTATCCTGCAGCTTTACTGAAATTGTTTATCAGCTCTAAGAGTTTTTTGGTAGAGTCTTTAAGTTTTTTTATATATAGGATCATGTCATCTGCAAATAGAGACAGTTTGACTTCATCTTTTCTGATCTGGATGCTCTTTATTCCTTTCTCTTGCCTGATTGCTCTGGCCAGTATTTCAAATACTATGTTAAATAGGAGTGGTGAAAGTGGGCATCTTTGTCTTGTTCCCACTCTTTAGGATGATGTTGGTGGTGGGTTTGTCTTATATGGCTTTTATTGTGTTGAGATACTTTCCTTCTATACCTAATTTGCTTAGAGTCTTTATCATGAAGAGATGTTGAATTTTGTCAGATGCTTTTTCTGCATCTGTTGAGATAATCATATGGTTTTTGTCCTTGACTTTGTTGATGTGGTGTATCAAATTTATTGACTTGTGTATGTTGAACCATCCTTGCATCCCTGGGATGAATCCCACTTGATCACAGTATATAATTTTTTGATGCATTGCTGTATTATGATTGCTAATATATTGTTGAAAATTTTTGCATCTATCTTCATCAGAAATATTGGCCTCTAGTTTTCTTTTTCTTTTCGTTTTTTTGGTATTTGTCTTGTTTGGTGTCAGTGTGATGATGCTGGCCTCATAGTATGAGTTTGAGAGAATGGCCTCTGTTTCAATATTCTGGAATAACTTGAAGAGAATTGGTATTAATTCCTCTTTGAAGATTGGTAGAATTTATCAGTAAAGCCATCAGGTCCTCAGCTTTTCTTTATTGGGAGACTTCTGAATTACTGCTTCAGTCTTGTTGCTTGTTATTGGTCTGTTCAGGTTTTCTGTTTCTTCTCGGTTCAGTTGGTATTTTGTATGTGTCTAGAAATTTATCCATTTCCTCTAGGTTTTCAAATTTTTTGGCATATAGTTTTTTATAATAGTCTCTACTAATTCTTGGTATTTCTGTGGTATTGATTGTAACGTTTCCTTTTTCATTTCTGATTTTTGTTATTTGTTTTTTTCTCTCTCTTTTTTTGGTTAGC
>NW_007727971.1:141156-142570 GCF_000696425.1 Galeopterus variegatus
GGGAGTGCCGCCGCGCTCCCAAGCGGCGCACTGTAGCAGTGCGCCACCGGGCCGGCCCTATATATTTTTTTTTCTGGGAAATACATTATCTCTCCCTCATTTCTAAAGCATAGCCTTGTTGGGTATAGTGTTCTTGGCTGGAAGATTTTTCTTTTAGTATTTTGAATATATCATCCTATTCTCTTTTGGCTTGTGGAGTTTTGTTGAGAAGTCTGCTGTCAGTCTGATGGAAAGTCCCTTATAGGTGACTTGATTCTTTTCTTTTGCTGTTTTTAAGATTCTCTCTTTGTCTATGAGCTTTGCAAGTTTGACTATAATGTGCCTTGGAGAGGGTCTTTTTGGACTGAATCTGATTTAGGATCCTTGAGCCACCTGGATCTGAAGGTCTTTGTCTTTCTCTATCCCTAGGAAGTTTTCGTTATTATTTCATCGAATAAGTTTTCAATGCCTTTTCCTTTTTCCTCCCCTTCTGGAACAGCATGATTCTGATGTTCGTGCGCTTCAGGTTATCTGCTAGCCTTCTTAGACTTTTTTCTTTTTGGGGGATTCTTTTTTATATTTTATCTTCCTGGGTTATTTTGAAAAGACTGTCTTCAAGATCAGAAATTCTTTCTTCTGCTTGCTCTGACCTGCTGCTTAACCTCTTGGTTTTGTTTTTTATTTTGTTAAATGAATCCTTCAGTTCTAGGAGATCTGCTACATTCTTTTTTAAGGTGTTAACCTCTTTGTAAATTTCCTCCTTCATATCCTGTGTACTACTTCTCATTTCATTGTGTTGTCTGAGTCTTCTCATGTCTCATTGTGTTTCCTTAAGATTGTTGCTCAGAATTCCTTTTCAGTCATTTCAAGGGTTTCTTGCTCTGTGGGGTCTGGTACTTGAAAGTTACTGTGTTCCTTTGGTGGTGTTATATTTTCTTGTTTTTTCATATTTCTAGTGTCTCTGCATTGACATCTGGTCATGTGATTGAGCAGTTGNTTCATTAGTTTCAAGAAATTTTTTGATTTCCTGTTTAATTTCTTCTTGGACCCATAGGTCGCTCAGGAACATTTTGTTTAATTTTCATGTATTTATATAGTTTCCAGGGTTTAACTTGTTATTGACTTCTAATTTAATTTGTTGTGGTCTGAAAAGATACTTGATATGTTCTCAATTTTTAAAAATTTGTTGAGACTAGGTCTATCTTTTTAATCCAATCAGTCAGTCTGTATCTTTTGAGTGGGGAGTTTAATCCATTTACACTCAGGATTGTTATTAAAAAGGTATTGTGTTACTCCTGGCATTTTATCAGTTTTCCTTTGGATGTTTTAAATATCTTTTGTTCCTTTCTTCCCCTTTTATTATTTGTTTTTGATGTTTGTTGGGTTTTTTAGTTGGTAAGATTTAGTTTCCTTCTCTTTCTTGTTTTCATTTTTG
>NW_007727971.1:144100-145812 GCF_000696425.1 Galeopterus variegatus
CTTGTTTTTTCATATTTCTAGTGTCTCTGCATTGACATCTGGTCATGTGATTGAGCAGTTGATTCTTCTATTACTCTGGAGTGGGCTTTGAGGAGAGAGACTTCCACATCTTTTTCCTGACTCTGCTGATGACTCTGCTTGTGACAGTGCAGTTGAGTGGTCGCTGGGCCACCTGCACGGTGGCTGTGGCTGCTGCTGTGGTGGCAAGCTGCCCCTGTGGCGGCAGTGCCTTGGTGGACCACCTGTGCAGAAGCAGTGTTTGCAGCAGTGTTGAGAGCTGTGGTCCCCAGGAGCGCTCCTGCCTTCTGTCAGGCAGGGGCTGCTTGTAGCTCCTGCTGAGGTTCCTGGGCATGTTCCTGCCTTCTGTTGGGTGGGGGACCACCTGTGGCTTCTGCTGGGGTCCCTGGGCACACTCCTGCCTTCTAGTATGTTTTCTTCTTGCCATGACTTTCAAGCATGAGCAGTTGTTGGTAGTGTGTCACTGAATGCCCGCTGTCAATGGAGAATTGTCCTGTGTTTGGTGTCTGATTGTTGAAAGAACTGATTAGGCACATTCTGGATTAGAAACAGCACTATCACATCCAGGTGAGGAGTGTATGCACTTTTAGGAGAGTGAATTTCTGAAAAGTTGTCTAGAATTAGGATTTCTGCAGATCAACTTCTGTTTTTCCCTGAATTTTGATTGAGTTACCATTAAAATGATCCTTAGCCATTTGATTTTCATGATCAATACTGATGTCTGCCTTGGACTTGAGAGGGGACAGTAGCTTGACCTGGCCTTCCCCAGGTCTAGGCGTAAGGCTCAAGGGGGGGGACACCGTTCAGAAGATTAGCAATGAACCAGGTGCATTGCACTGACTGGGAACCGGAACTCTGAAAGTGGGGATTGGGGAACCGGGACATCTAAACCAGGATGCCTGAGTTTTAAGAGGAGCAGAATGTGTTGTCTAGGTGGGGCAGGCCGAGGTGCCAAGAAGTACATGGGGAGCTGGCAGGGAGACTGATTTGGTCTCCATAGCCATCTCTTGGAAAACTGCACTGTTGAAGCCTCCTTCAGCGTGTCCTGCTTCCTCTGCCCCTGCCCAGGTTTTCCCTGTGGCTGCAGTGTGTGTTCTCCCCAGGGCTCCTGACCACTGTGTGTGTGGGTATAGCACCTCGAGGGTTACTCTCCTTCCCACACAGAGTGTGTGTTCTAATAATGTATGTTATGTGTAATGTATGTTACTTCAAAAACTGGAGTATTCAAATAAGCAGAAATTTAAAAATATATTACAGTTGTTGCTACCTGGAGATGCTGTTTACCTTGTGCTAAATATCCTTTCAGGCTTTTTCAGAGAGACAGATTATACACATACTTTATTTTTAAATTTCTATTTCAAAATTTAAAATTGAAGTGTAACATACCTATAGAAAAGTGCTCAGATCATAAAAGTATAGTTTAATTATCACAAAGTAAATGGACCTATAATCCCCTGACCAGTTCCTTCTAGAACCTTCCTCAGAGACTGTCCTTTCCTGCTTGAGGGTTGGGCACCAGGGGTCAGTCTTAGCTGTATCTTGAACTTTATATAAATAGAATTATATCTACCCATCCACATATATGTATATATATATTTTTGTCATTTTGTGAAAATAGGCTCATTACATAAGTTCTATTCTGAAACCTTCTTATTTAACCATATGTGATGACTGCACATCTGTGACTGTAAATA
>NW_007727971.1:146373-156704 GCF_000696425.1 Galeopterus variegatus
ACCTATAATCCCCTGACCAGTTCCTTCTAGAACCTTCCTCAGAGACTGTCCTTTCCTGCTTCAGGGTTGGGCACCAGGGGTCAGTCTTAGCTGTATCTTGAACTTTATATAAATAGAATTATATCTGCCCATCCGCATATATGTATATATATATTTTTGTCATTTTGTGAAAATAGGCTCATTACATAAGCTCTATTCTGAAACCTTCTTATTTAACCATATGTGATGACTGCACATCTGTGACTGTAAATATGGATCTTCCTTATTTTCTTGTGATGGCATGGTATTACATGGTTCAAAACCATGTACTTAACCATCATATTTAGGTTGTTTCCATTTTATTTGGAATTATAAACTGCTTTTATACACAGTAGCTGAAGTCTTTTGTGCTTCCTTAATTGTTTCCTTAAGATAAGTTCCCAGGAGTGGGTAGCTGGTTCCCAGTTGCCTGCTGCCCAGCATGTCCTTGCTGTGTCCAGCCCTAGCCACCTTCTCCAGGGGCTTCCAGCCTCCTCACTGTTGGACCTCACTGTGGGCTTCCATCTGCTGAGGTTGGGACCCCCAAGCTGACCCGACCCCTTCTCGACGCCACTGACCCCTTATGCCTGGGCCATGGGCAAGTACTAATCTGACTCTTTTATTTTCTAACAGCGCTGTGTTGTGCTGCGTTTTCTGAAGTTTCCTCCAAGTAGGAAGAAGGTAAGATTGGTGGCATTACCACCTAGTCATTGAAACAATAATTTAGGAGAACTTTGATTTTTTTTCCTGATGCAGAAATATTAATGCTAATTGTAGAAATTTAAATAATGTCACAAGGATTCAGTGTACGAAGAGCTGTGTCCATCATTCCTGACGTAGAACTTGCTGGGCCCCAGTGCTTTGACCCATGGGTTACCATGTGTCACAATGGAGGGTCCTGCTTAGAGGGCCCTGCTTGTGGTGAGGACCCCAGGACCAGGTCTCAGCTTTGCCTTGCCAAGTTCCTTAGCACCTGCTGCCTCTATTTCCTCATCTATGTAATTGTATCAGTGAAAATAGAGACCATGACAGTGTGGTAGACTATCTGTGTTAAAAGTCACAGTGGGCATGGCTGACCCGTGGCTCACTTGGGAGAGTGCAGTGCTGATAACACCAAGGCCACGGGTTCAGATCCCTGCATAGAGATGGCTGGTTAGCTCACTTGGGAGAGTGTGGTGCCGACACCACCAAGTCAGGGGTTAAGATCCCCTTACCGGTCATCTTTAAAAAAAAAAAAGTCACAGTGGGCAACGTCAGATGGGTCTTTGGGTTTCCATTTGCTGAGTCATCCCAGCAAAATGCCACAGACTGCCCATGCTCTTGACCAGCAAGTTACCACCTGTCTCCCTTTACATGTAAATCTCAGCTGGCCGCAGGGGTGAATACCAAGGAGTGGGGGCTCCCTGTGTTCTTTCTCTGCCTCCCATTTCAGCATGTAAGTCCCCTCAGGGAGGCTGAGGTGCTCACCCAGCTCCTCACGTTGGCCAAGCAGGGTCGTGGGCTGCCCCACAGTTGGGGGCAGGTGGATCATGTCTGAGGGCCAGTGACAAGAGTGGATGGGCTTGAGACCAGGGTATAGGACTGATGAGTCACCGTCTAGTTGGGGTTCCTGGGAGTGTCTGAGGGTGGAGGTCACAGAAAGGGAGTCTAGGGGATGTTGTCGGGTGGCGATGGCAGCCCAGCTCGTGAGCATACACAGCGCACAGCACAGGGTTTGCTTCATGGAAGGAGAGAGGGGGGCCATGGGAGAGAGTGTGCATGTAGCTGTTGGGTGGGAGCCGTAGTGAGACATGGTGGTGGTGTGCAGGCTGAGGACGGGAGGGCCTGAAGCTTCCTATGGTTCTTGTCTCAGCTGGTGAAGAGAAGCGTCTGGTTGTTCTGTTTCTGTGGAAGGCATCCCATGGAAACAGCTTCCGGTGGCTGCCTCCAGCCTCCTCTATCCCCTTCTTCCCCCATCAGGGACTGCAGAGCCCAAACCACAGCCACCTCGTCTCCCCAGGGGCCTGGCCTCTGTGGACCCTGCATCAGGTTTTCTTCATTTATTCTATAAATGGCATAACGCAACACAGCTACATTATCAGTGGACTCATATAGTAGTCACTCTTACATTGAGCAGAAGGGCTTTTTGTCAGAAGCTGTGACCACAGCTGGTCAGGGCCGCTGGGTATTTCTGGGGTTTTCTGCCAGCTTAGTTCCGATGTGATCCTGTTGCATGAGCCCCAGGACATCTTCATGTGCCGCGGCTGCGCAGGGCAAAGCTGGGTACAGGTGGTGGGTTCTCCAGGGGCTACGGTGTATTGGTGCCCACTCAGTCCTGGGACATTCCCGAGTGGGAGCTGGGTGCCTCTAGGCCTGCCCTGGATGACACCCCAGCACTGGTAGACCCACAGACACAGTGAGAACCTACCAGGCCAGCCTTTTGGACAGCTTTCTCTGAGAACAGTCTGCCATGGACCCTTAGGGCCTCTCACTTTTGGGACACGTTGGGGTCATGGAGGTGATTCCTGTCTCACCCAGGTTCACCAGATTACTGACTCTTTAAGAACCTCTGGGGAGAAAATATTTTATTCTCCAGTTAGAGGCTAAAGAGTAAAACTGAATACTCAGTAACTTTGGACGTGAGAGATTTTCAGTGGCATTCCTCAGAAGGCACACGTGGGAGCTGCTGTGTTCCATTCCTGGGGTGGGAGGGGGACACGGAGGAGGGCAGGCAGGGGCGGGAGTGTGGCCTGCAAACTGTGACCTCTCAAAGTCATGGGAGAAAAATGAAAGAAAAAAGAAAGAAAAAACCAAAGTCATAGGCGGCCGGGGAGGGCTTGGGAGGGTGGCAGGGGAGAGATGCTCCAGTGGGGACCCTGGGGATTTTCCTCTGAATTTGAGGGCCACTGCCAGGTTCTGTTTGTGACTTGGACATGGCCCCTGCTTGTGACAGGTTTGTGGTGGTTTTCGTGTCCTGCTCCCTTCAGCGGGGGCTCTGCCTGGAAGTCCCATCACTGAGGCCACCCTGTGCTTGTCTCTTGCAGACTTCAGAAGAGATATTTCAGCACTTGCAGAACATAGTGGACTTTGGCAAAAACGTCATGAAAGAGTTTTTGGGGGAGAACTATGTTCATTGTGGGGTAAGTGATTTTTATTCATGTTGTCTAATTTCATTGGCATGCTGTGTATACGATACCAACCTTTCGATGATCTTGTGGAGCTTTGTGCTTAGTGACAACCCTCCTGCTGTGAGCGTCTCCAAGCGCCTTTCTCATCTGCTGCGCGTGCTGTGGAGGAGCAGACACTGCAGTTGCAGCTGGGACATGTGAGGCTTGCAGAGACCATGGGTGCTTCCTGCTCACCAGGACCCCCGGGTCTCTTCTACCAGCCCCCTGGAGGCTTCTGCTTGGTGAGGGGTCTTGAGCAAGAGTCCAGCAGGCCCAGATCCCAGAGGGCAACTTTGTCCTCTGTGCTGGCGGCACCTTTGAAGCAGGTCAGGTAACAAAGGGATCTCATGCAGAAGGCTATGCAGGGCATGGGTACTGGGCCGTCCTGGGGGCTGCTCACCACACCCAGTGAGGGCCCCAGATGCCCAATTTCATTTTGAAAGCTGGGGCTTAGAACACAGCTCCAAGCCTCTTGGCATTGCTGCCTGTGCTGGACCTGTGTTCTTGGATATGGTCTGCAGGAACAGGCCCACTGGTCTGACCAGGCTGTCTCTTGAGCTGAGTTATGTCCTGGGGCCTGGAGAGGCCCCAAGTCCTGCCCTCCTATGGCTGCTGAAGACGTGTCATGCCTCCTTTGGCCTGCCTACTGTGCTGTCCTGGTGTTGGGGACGTTTGGAGGTCAGGGTGCCCCTTTGAGGAAGATTCATGTAGTTTTTCTACAGGGCATGGCCATTAGATGGTGTCTGTGCCAAAGGCCAGTTTCCTCCCCAAGGGGAGAGTGTTCTCAGAGGCGTGATCCACCAGAAACACTGCCACCCTGTGGCCCTGGTTCGTTGTGCCAGGTGAGAGTGTTTCTGGACTTGTGAGTTTTAGACCTCTCCCCGGAGGGAGGACTTGGCAGCAGTGGCCCTTGGTGGCCAGGGAGGTGGAGGTAGATGTGGGGGTCCCAGCAGCAGCAAGCCCAGTGGGGCAGGCAGTGGAGATTTCTCTGTTGGGGAGACAGGATCAAAAATATCTCTAGCATCTCTGGCAGTGAGCACTCAGGCTGTGGGTTTGGTTCTGTTTGTCCTCGGTGTGAAGGTCACAGTAAGTGAACCCAGTCAGTGGGGCTTGGCTCACAAGGTCACCTGTTCGTGTCTCTCCTGTGTTAAGACACCCACCAAAGGGAAACAAAGCTTACTTTTTCTCCAGGTGAGCATGTCCTGACAGCACAGTGGCTGGGCTGGGACATGGTAGAAAGTGGGCGCAGAGCTCGTCTCTGGGCAGGTGTGTGTAGTTGGGGTGGCTGCATTGGCCACATGAGGCCACGCCAGGAAGAAGGACAGGTCAGTAAGTTAGGTAAAGTGGAGTCCTCGCCAGAGCACTTCCATCTTGTTTGTCCTAGGTCGAGTCACAACCAGTCCCTGTGATGAGACCACAAGAGGGCAACAGCCACAGCCTGGCTCCTGGCCCTGCCCCGTGGGTGTGAGGCTGGTCTGGGCCTGTCTCCGTGGAGCTGGAGAGTTTAGGGAATGGGGAGGGCAGATACTGCTGCCGCTGTTTCTTCTTGAGTACTAGAGGAGCCTGACGGTTTAGAAGTCCACCTCACTTCTGTGGACTGCATCACCCCGAGGCTGGATGCCACCTAGGGCTGGCCTCGACCCCCTGTTTGATCTTGGTGCACTGGATGTGTTGGCTGGGCCAGGCATGCAAAGAGTGAGGGGATAGCCAGGCTGGCGGCTCCTTGTCCTTCTGAGCAGCTGTCCCTTTGTTCCTTCAAGGGTGATGCCATGCCTAAATTGTCACTCATTTCAAGACCTGATTACAGCTCTGAGAGGGGAATTCTGTGGGCTTTGGTGCTGGTTCTTCTTAGGTGAATTCTTTGTGCAGGAGCTGGTTGTCTCCATCCTCACAGGATCGGGGGATGGTGTGGTCCACACCTGGCAATGTCATCAAATCTTAAGGAGGATGTCTACTGTAAACATTTTATTTTGACTTAAAACAAAGATCGACTCACCAAACTCAGTAATCTAAAGTTGTTTAGAAGAAACCCGAGTCTGCCTTTCACCTGGGTGACCGTGGGCGGATAGCAATGTGGAAGGTTGTCCATTGCGTGGCCTGAGACCCGTGTGGCTGCTGTGTCCCCCAGCTGTGTACAAGCTGTTTCTAGAGGGAGGATCTCATTGTAGTTCTCGGTTACTGTTCTCACGCACAGCAGCCAGAATCAGCATCTGTTCCCTTTGTGCTTTTGGTTTCTTTAAAGTGGAGCAAGAACATGGACTTTTGGGAGATGATTCAAATTTTGAATTTTTGAATTTGTACGTTTCTCTTCTCTATTGTTTCACCTTACCTAATTCAGTACTAAGTTTTTAGTGACTCACCTTGTATCAGTTTATAGCATGTTTAGGTCAATGATAAAATCACAAGTGAAACTGGCATAGCAGGCTGGGCACAGACGACTGGAGCAGGTGGGCAGCAGCAGGCATGGGTGTGATGTGGCAGGGTGGAGAAGGCGCACTCTCTGCAGGCAGGATTCCAGCGTTCTTGTTATAGGCAGGTCTCCTGTGTCCCTTGGGACTTTTTCAGAAGTGACAATTCTGCCACCCTGGAAACATGAGAGTCCAGGGAAGATGGTGAGCAGCGTGGCCTAACTAAAAACCCTTTTATTTGGGAAATTGCAAAGAAACAGCTGAGGGGAGACATGCTGGGTGCCAGCCAGGCTGTGTCCTCCGTGGCTGATGCATGGGCCGACTTGCCCAACATTCATGATTCACGACCCTGAGCTGCTTTGCAGGTGGGAGCGTGAGACTCTCTGGTTGTCCGAGGGGTCAGCGAGGGTCTTCCAACTGCCTCAGGCCCTTGCTCTGTGTCCACAGATGCTGCTAGGACACGGAGGGGCCGCAGGTGGGTGCTGTGGTGGGAGACCCCAGCTGTGAGGCTGGTCACCAGCACCACGGACCCTCTGCTCTGAGGACAGCCAGCCTCCTTAGTGCATTGAGCCATTGGCATCTACTTAACCTGGATGGATTCTAAAAAAACAGGGCAACATTTATTCCTAATACCCACACACTGAATTTTTTTTTAGCTGTAAATTTTTTTTACTGTGGTAAAATGCACCTAAATGTTATCAAGTTAACCATTTTTCGGTACACAGTTCTGTGGCATTGAGTATGTTCCTGTCGTTGTATAACCCACACTGAGTGTTTCATGTTTTTTCTTACAGGAAGTTGTTCAGCTGCCTTTAGAGTTTGTGAAACAGCTTTGTTTAAAGATACAGTCTGAAAGACCAGGTAAGAGTGTTTTAACTTATGAATACTGTTTGTAATATAAAATACCTTGTTTGAAAAGTGTTTGAAATGATCACCCGTGTTAGGTACATGCAGTTTTCAGCAATTCTGTTGCTGAAAACTTCATGATCAGGGGTAGAGATACTAGGATTGTGCTGATGGGTACAATTCTGTGCGTCAGAAAGCCAGTGCAGAGCACAGGACAGTGACCAAGAGCCGATTAATAAAACAACATAATAGCAGTGGGGGGAGGGGGAGGTGTAGGGGGTGGGGGAGACTTAGGGAAGGGAAGGGTCACCGGGGGGCCTGGATAAGTCAAAAGGAAACCAGGGTGACCTGAGCCTCAGGCGGGAGGGCCTGGGCCAGGAGAGTCTGCAGCCCGGAGAGCTGCCCCCAGCCAAGGTCCAGGCCCGATGCTGTTGCCCTGGGGAAGAGGGAAGTGAGGGGAGTTCTGTGGTCATGACCTTTCCCTGATCCTCACCACCCACCTCCCCACTAGCCCCTAATTGGGAAGCTTGCCAAACCCCGGTGTCCAGGGTGTTTATTGGACTCAAACACATGAACACGGCTGGCTGCCGCATGGCTGACCTCAGTCTCTACCCCCTCCAGAGCAGGAGCTGATACCGCATGGCCCCAAGCACCCCCCAAACCACAGTGTTACTGTCATGAGTCCCAAAGTCCCCAGGTAAAGATGAGACTCTCACCATGCTCAGAGGTGATCTCCTAGGAAATGGAGACAAGGCTAGGCCTGTCTCAGATGGGGCTGATCCTCTCCCACAGGATTCTTCTGGGTCCCATGGGCTTCATCTTATTTCTTGTACTGACCCTCAGGTGTGGCTCTTGCTGTTTTCCAGAATCTCGCTGTGACAAGGACCTCGACACTCTCAGTGGTTATGCTATGTGCCTTCCCAATTTAACCAGGCTTCAGACCTACCATTTTGCAGAGCACCGGCCAATTCTGTGTGTAGAGATTAAGGTGAGCGTTTGTGGAGGGAAACGATGTGGGGATGGGAAAAGGCTGGCCCTGGCTTGTGAATTGTGCAGGTCTGCCTCAAGTGTGCATTCCTGTAGAAGCGTGTTCCTGCGCAAGCGTTCTCAGAGGCCACATGGCCCTGGGCTTGGCTTTCCTCTCCCTCCAGAGCCGCCACCTGCATGCTGCCAGCTCTGGTTCCTCCCATGCTACCAGGCCCCACATTTAGGCTCGTTCCTGCGTACTGATGACAGGGGCACTGCCCTGCATACTGGGGCTGGGACAAGCCCTGGTCGAGGGTCACCAGAGGAAAGTGTAATGCCTGATCCCACCCCAACCCCCAGTTTTCTTTGGGAAGCAGCTTGTCAGGCCCCCCTCTTCCTCCATGCCTCCTCCTGGTCACGCCCTCTTGGTTGCTGCTGCTCACTGTGCTGCAGGAGCCCAGACCATGGTTGCCCCCGACTAGGGCCTCTCTGTGTTCTGCTCAGGAGGGATGACCCAGAGGCACAAAGGCTGTGACCCTCAGACACTGTGTGTGTCATGGACTGGAGGCCTGAATTGCTTATCTGAATAGCTTTCTCCTGCCCACAGCGAGGTGGCCAGCCAGTCCCTCAAGAAGCATCCCCCCACATCCTGGCCGTTGTTCGTCTCCTTCCTCCAGACCTCTGAGGTAGTGATTTCTGGGTCATGCCCTTGTCCTGAGCACTCACGCTACATGATTCTTGCGTGTAGGTGGCTGTTCTGTGTCCGCAGCCACGTTTTCAGTTCCTGACACTGACTACAGGCCTTGCATGTTGTGTGTGCTCAGAGGCCATGGCTTTTAGAAGGCAGCTGGGGTTCCCAAAGGCTCTGGGCCCCTGGCAGCTATCAGATGGGCATCTATGGGCCTCACACCAGTGTCAGTGGGAGCAATGATCCTGATTCTTGGAGCTGGTAGCCCTCAGCCTATCTCCACTCCTTAGAGTCTCCCAGTTGCATTCTTTAATGAAATCACAAAGCTGCTCTGTGTTGTACTTGTGTCAAGCCAGCATAGAGACACTACCCATCTTCCACAGTGAGAGTTCTGGCCTTAGAGTCTCCAGAGACAGAGAGGTGTTCGTACAGTGTGAGGAGGAAGCATCATTCCCACTGGGAGCTGAAAGTGAAAACAGCTTCTGGGGACATTTATACCCACATTTGAGCTCTTCATTATCTTGTAACTCGTGATAGTAGGTCTATGTAAAGGTCGGTGATTTCTCCCTAAATGTTTTTTCTTCTTTGTTTATTTTACAGCCAAAATGTGGGTTTATTCCTTTCTCGAGTGATGTCACTCATGAGATGAAGCATAAGGTGTGTCGGTACTGCATGCACCAGCACCTCAAGGTGAGAGGAGCTGACGGTGGGTGCGGGGCTGCTCGTGCCTTTGTGCACGGGAGCTGTGTGCAGGGGGACGGGGTGGAGGTGTGGCCACCTTGGGTTTGCAGAAGAGTAAAGGAAAATGTGGATGTTTAGTATTGACTTTTTATTTCACAGGTTGTTCATGTGCACCTTTTTAAAAAAAATTGAGATATAATTTACAGACCATGATGATTCAGTCTTTCAAAGTATATAATTCAGTGGGTTTTAGTCTCTTCACAAGGTTGCACAGTCACCACTTATATCTAATTCCAGAACATTTTCATCACCTCAGAAAGAAACCCTGTATCTACTAACAGTCACTTCCCATTTCCCCCTCCTACCAATCTACTTTCTTTCCCTGTAGATTTCCCTGTTCTGTACATTTCATATAAATGGAATCATAGAATATGTGGCCTTTTGTGACTGGATTCTTTGCATAATGTTTTTGAGGTTCATCCATGTTGTGCCATGCGTTAGCACTTCATTCCTTTTATATGGCTGAATACTATTCCATTGGGTGAATATGTCATATTTTGTTTATCCATTCATCTATTAAATGGAATTCCAACATATGAGTTGGTTCCACCCTTTGGCTATTGTGAATAGTGATGCCATGAACATTTGTGTACATGTACTTGTTTGAGTCCTTGTTTTCAGTTCTCTCAGGTAGATTTCTAGGAATGGAATGACTGGGTCATATCGTAATCCTATGTTACATTTTTGAGGAACCACCAAACTGTTTTCCCCAGCAGCTGGACCATTTTACGTTCCTACAAGTGATGTGTGAGGATTCCGATTTCCCAACATCCTTGTCAACACTTGTTATTGTCTTTGTGGTTGTAGCCATCCTAATGGGTGTGAGGTCGTTGCGGTTTTGACTTGTATTTCCCTAATGTTAGTGATGCTAACCATCTTTTCATGTGTTTATTGGCCCTTTTAAATCTTCTTTGGAGAAATGTCTATTCAAGTTTTCTGCCCATTTTTAAATTGAGTTTTTTGTTGTTGTTGAGTTGTGGATATTCTCTATATATTCTGGATAGTAGGGCCTTATGAGATATGTGATTTGTAGATTTTGTCTTCTATTCTGTCAGTTGCCTTTTTTCTCTGTGGATAGTATCCGATGCCCAAAAGTTTTTAATTTTGATGAAGTTCAATTTGCCTATTTTTTCTTTTGTTGCCTGTGCTTTTGGTGTTATAACCAACAAATCATTGATAAATCCAATGTCACAAAGCTTTTTCCCTGTGTTTCCTTCTAAGAGTTTTAGGTCTTATGTTTAGTTCTTTGATCCATTTAAGTTAATTTTTGTATATGGTGTTAAGTAAGCATCCAACTTCATTCTTTTGTCTGTGGAGACTCAGTTTTCCCAGCACCTGTTGAAAAGACTCTTTTCCCCCACAGGTGTGGTCCTGGTACTTTTCTTGAAGACCTTTTGGCCATATATGTGAGGGACTGTTTCTGGGCTGTCCATTCCATTCCATTGGTTTATATGTCTGTTTTTATGCCCATACCACAGTGTTTTGATTACTGTAGCTTTATAATGTATTTTGAAATCA
>NW_007727971.1:158245-158764 GCF_000696425.1 Galeopterus variegatus
AGTATTGAACTTTGCTTAACTTTTTTTAATTAGTCCTAGTAGCTTTCTTGTGGATTCTTTGTATTTTTCTGTATATAGGATCATGTTATTTGTGAATAGAGAATTTTACTTCTTCCTTTCCTATTTCGATGCCTTTAGTTTGTCATTTTCTACAAAGAAACCAGCTGGGATTTTGACAGAGATCCATTGAATCCGTGGATCAATTTGGAAAGTATTGCCATCTTAATGGTATTAATACTCTGATTGTGAACATGGGATGTCTTTCTATTTATTTAGGCCTTTAGTTTCTTTTAATAAAGTTTTGTAGTTTTTTATGTACAGGTCTTATACTTCTTTTGTTAAATTTATTCCTAAGTATTTTTTTCTTTTGGATGCTACTGTCAATGGAGTTTTATTTTGTTTTCAGATTGTGTGTTGCTAATGCATAACAATACAACTGGTTTTTAAATATGTATATGCTTTTAATTGTGGAGAAATGCACATAGCATAAAATTTCCCACCTTAACCATTAAATGTACA
>NW_007727971.1:160155-167284 GCF_000696425.1 Galeopterus variegatus
ATGTTTGTCCTGTGTCTATTGAGATGATCACGAGGTCATGAAGTATATTCCTCTTTTTATTGCTACAGTGTTTTACATTGATTTTCATATGTTGCACCACCCTTGCATTACTAGGTTATATTCCACTCGATCATGGTATATAATCACTTTAATATGCTGCTGAATTCATTTTGCTAGTTTTGAATCATAAGTGATATTGTTCTATAATTTTCTGGTGATGTCTTTGTCTGGCTTTTGGTACCAGTGTAGTAACTGGCTTCATAGAATAAGTTAGGAATGTTTCCTTCTCCTCATTCTTCGTTTTTTGGAAGAGTTTGAGTATTTGTATTGATTGCTCCTTAAACATTCAGTAGAATTCACTAGTGAAGCCATCTGGTCCTCAGATTTTCTTTGTTGGGAGATTTTTGATACAGATACAGTCTCTTTTTACCACTCTGTTGAGATTTTCTATTTCTTGAGTCAGTTTCGGTAGTTGGGTGTTACTAGGAATTTGTCCATTTTATCCAATTTGTTGGTGTACAGTCATTCATAATATTCCTTTATAAACCTGCTCATTTCTGCAGGGTTAGTAGTAATGTCCCTTCTTTCATTTTTGATTTTAGTAATTTGATTCCTCTCTTTTTTCTTGGTTTAGTCAAAGGATCGTCATATTTGTTGATCTGTTCAAAGAAACAACTTTTGATTTTGTTAATTTTCTCCATTTTCCCTCCATTTTCTATTTTATTTATCTTTAATCTTTACTATTTCTTTCCCCTGCTTGCTTTAGGTTCAGTTTCTTGTTTTTCTAGCTTCTTAAGGTAGAAAGTTAGGTTATTGATTTGAGATCTTTCTTGTTTTTAATGTAGATGTTTATAGCTATAAATTTCTCTCTAAGCTCTGCTTTCTCTTCGTCCCATAAGTTTTGGTAGGTTGCATTTTCATAATCTTACTTTTGGATTTCCCTTTTGCTTTCTTCTTTACTCACTGATGAGTAGGAGTGTTTAATTTTCACGTTTGTGAGTTTTTAAATTTCCTTTTGTTATTGATTTCTAATTTCATTCCACTGTGTTTGGAGAATGTTTGCATGATTTCACTCTTTTTAAATTTATTGAGATTTGTTTTGGGGTTGAACATAAGGTTTGTCCTAGAGGATGTTCCAGGTTTACATGAATAGAATGTGTAACCTGTTGTTGCTGGGTGGAGTGTTCTATAATGTGCTAGTTTTAGTTGGTTTATAGTGTTGGTCTAGTCTTCCACTTCCTTATTGACTTCCTATCTAGTTTCTCTACGTGTTAACTTAACATCTTAACCTGAACAGTCTAGTTCAGATTAATGCCGACTTAATGTCAGTAACACACAAAAGCTTTGCTTCTACGTAGCTTTGCATCCATCTCCCTATGTTGTGCTGTCCTTGTCGTACAAGTTACAGCTTCTACATCGTGTGCTTGTCAGTACAGATTTGTAATTATTACCTTACACAGTTGTATTTCAAAGTAGATAGGAGAAAAAAAAGAAACACTTATTATATTTATTATAATATTACAAATAAACATTTATTCCTGCTTTTATATTCACCTATGTAGTTACCTTTACTGATGCTCTTCCTTTCTTCACGTGAGTGTGAGTTATTGTCTGGTATCCTTTCATTTCAACCTGAAAGACTCCCTGTAGGATTTCTTGTAGGGCAGGTTTGTTGGCAGCACACATTCTTTTAGGTATTGTTTGTCTGGCAGGGTCTTAATTTCTCCTTCATTTTCAAAGGATAGTTTTGGTGGATGTCGACTTCTTCGATGGACAGTCTTGTGTTTTAGCACTGTGGATATATTCATACCCTGCCTGCTGGCCTCCGTGGTTTCTAAAGAGAAGTCAGCTGTTAATCGTATGGAGGATCCTTTGTCCATGATGAGTCACTTCTCTCTCGCTGCTTTTTAAGATTCTCTCTTTGTCTTTGTCTTTCAGCAGTGTGACATCCCTGTTATGATTATAACAGGATGTTATAATTTTAAAGATCTGTTAATCTCATTACCAAAATTTCATCATATCATTTTAAGGTGCTTGCTGCTTTCTGCCCTGCTCCCGTGAAGGGCTGGGCTGGTGTCCACACCCAGGCTGAGAGGTGGGCTGAGGTTTCCTTGGGTGGGGGTCAAGCACCTTCACCCCCACTTAGTGCCGTGCACCTGTGAACGTGGTGGGACCTCTTCCTGGAACGAGGCTGCAGCCTGTCTTAATCATCCTGCATCATCACTCACACTGTCCTGTGTGTCAGCTTGGGCACAGTGTAGTCACAGTCAGTCAGTCATTTGATACCCTCATGTTGGTCTTTTAACAGGTAGCAACTGGGAAGTGGAAGCAGATAAGTAGATACTGTCCCCTTGATCTCTACTCAGGGTAAGAGAACCCTTCTCGTTTGCCCCCTTGCTCCTGGAGGTGGGGACAGTGCTGGGTGGTGGGATGTCCTGTGAAGCGGGGATGGGAGGGGGGTGTTCTGTGAGGCTGGGACGGTGGGGGGTGTTCTGTGAGGGGAGATGGTGGCATGTTTCGTGAGGTGGGGATGGTGGTGGGTCTTCTGTGAGCTGGGGCAGTGATGGGGGCATTTCTGTGAGGAAGGGACAGGGGCCCCACTCTGTCTTCAGGCTCTCCTTTGCCATCAGTGTCATAGATACCCCGTTCTTTGGACTTTGTCTTTGTGATCCCAGCTGGAGGTAGCTGCTGACTTGCTGGTTTTTCCCTGCCTGCAGGCAGCCCACGGCCCAGTCCTGCCCAGAGCGTGTGTGGGCAGGAGGCAGTGGTGGCAGGGAGCTGGGGCGTCAGCAGTGGGGAGTGGGGGCAGCGATCAGGCCCAGGCAGAGGGGACAGGAAATGTAGGGAGGCAGCGCCTGGGTGACCCCCCAGCCCTGCTCCCACCTAGGTTGCCTGCTTGTCCCCAGGCTGCTGCAGGTGTGTGAGTCTTTGCAATACTTTCTGATGAGCACGGCCCTTCTTTGCAGCCTCTTTCCCCTCCTGGGACCCAGGCTCCTGCAGAGCTGTCTGGTGGGTCTGGTTTTTCACACTCGCTCTGTTGGTTTCTCCTCTTTTTCCTTCCAGCCTTCCCTCTGCTCCCTCTCTGCCTGTTTATTCCTTTGTGCAGCCTTTCTGTATGCTCAACACTAACTAACTGAGCACACACCTGGTCATCACTTCAGTGCTTTTGGTTAGATGCTGTTGTAAACCTTCCAGAGCAAAGATCAGACACAAAGTGGTCTTTGGTATTTCAGGGCCGCGTGTTGGGGCTGCTCATGTAGGAAACACAGAACGTTGCTCAGTGTTTCATGTGGAAACAAGGTGACTGGTGCTTTAACCTGTAAATCACATGTTGATTTACCTGTGTGCCTAAAAGCTGTGAGTTCTGAAGCAGTCAGTAATGAAGATTCATTGTTGAGCATTTATGATGTGTCAGAACATAAGGAGGGGCTTTCTGGGTGTGCTGTAGAGTGCGGCCTTTTCAGAATTGACCTCAAAAAGCTTGCGCTTGCCCATTTGCTGTCCCCTCCAGGGGCGGGCTTGGGCAGGGCTCAGAGCCCTGGATGGGTAGGTTTGCCCCCGTAGGTTCCCGCAGGCTACCTGTGGGACAAGAGGCTGGGGGGCCAGTGACAGTGCTGGGGGTGTTCCATTTGCTGTCCCCTCCAGGGGCGGGCTTGGGCAGGGCTCAGAGCCCTGGATGGGTAGGTTTGCCCCCATAGGTTCCCGCAGGCTACCTGTGGGACAAGAGGCTGGGGGGCCAGTGACAGTGCTGGGGGTGCTGGCCAGGCTGTGTGGGGCCTCATCTGTACTGGCAGTGGGGAGGAGACCAAAGCCCTGTACCGTGGTGTCTGTGGGGGCTGTAGTGGGGAAGATGTCACTGTGTGGGCTCAGCTGGGCTCCAGGTTTCCCAACTTAGCCCTGGGAGCGCCAGACGTGTCCTCTGGGCCCCGAGCAGGTGCATGCGCCGAGAGCAGATGAGTTCCAGCTGCCTTTAAAGCACATCAACTTCTCCTCTTAGAAATAAACAGAGAATGCACTTTGCTTTGAAGAGTTTGCTGCAGGAGGCACAGAACAACCTGAAGATATTCAAGGTAAGAGCTGCTTCCGTTTTATGGTGGTTTCGGGGTGGACCTGCCGTGCACTGTTCCAGGTGACAGGGTTCAGGTGACGCACAGATGAGTGCGTCCAGGCTGGGCTGCCTCGGGCCTGGTCCTCCATGGCTGATGCGTCCCTTGTGGGTCCTTCCGCCCTGCTGTCCACACAGTTGCTCCACCCATCAGCTCAGACCTTTTTTTGAGCCCTGTTCCACAAGCACAACAGCCAAGTGACCCTGGGTTGTCTGTGGCCCTAGGATATGTGACATCGAGGCCTCTACCTCTGCTGGGTGGCCTCTGTCTCCCCCGGCCTGCAGATGGGTGAGCCCTGGATGAGGACGGTTCTGACAACACCCTGGGCTGGCATTCTGCCCCAGGGTTGCTGAGGCTGCAGGGGTGCCTGGCCTACTGCTGGCACTGGTGTCAAGAAGAGAAGATGGGGCCAGGCAGGGGATGGGCAGGGAGAGAAACTGAGAGAAAGGAAGCTGAGCAGGTTGGGGTATCAGCAGGGGAGAAGCTGGTGGAGGGAGGGGACATGGTGGGGGGCAGGGCTGGCTCCATGGCAGTTGGGGTCTGTGTCTCTGTTGGAGATGTGTCCCTTATCCCCATTGTCATCACCCAGCCCCAGTCCTACCCTCATGAACCGTCACACGTAAGTGACATCTGGGGACAGGGTCTCAGGCTCCCTGCAGGCTCTGGGTCTACGAGAGGAGGCAGGGTCATTGCATGTGGGCTTCCGACTCCCTGTGCCTTGGTCTGGACTAGGTGACTGGTTTGCTGGGTGCTCTCTCCTCTCCTTGCTGCCATGTGTGGCCGGTGCCCTGCTGCCCATTGACACCCTTCAGGAGTGAGTGGGGCGGAGCCTGTTGTCCACCTGCTTCCCTGATCTGGCTCAGAAATCCCGTTGTCCCAGCCGCTGGTCAGAGTGAATGGACTTTATTCCCTGTCTGCCTCCATCTGCCCAAACTCAGAAAAGGAAGTGTATTTCAAAGCCAGTTTTTATTTTTTACTTTTTAAAGAATTTATGGAACTTGATATTTAAGTTCTGAAGATAAATCCCTTTCATCTTGGGAATTGGTTGGAAGCTGGTAGTGAGGTTGCACATTCTGTCCCAAGAAGACCCTTTCCTGACCCCCATCAGGCCCACACGCAAGGTCCTGGGGTCTGGGACCCTGGCTGTCTGCTACTCTTGTTAAATCAGCATGGAAAAACCCAGAGGATTAGTGAGTAGTTTCAAAAGAGATGGATTAAATGACATGGAATGGCTTTTTAGAACAGCAGGACAGTAGCACATTATCTGTCATAAGTACCACCGATGCCCACGAGTGGCTCAGGCCTCCCACCATCCTGTTGGGTTTAACATTCTAACCCAGCAAAGCAGAAAACAGTGCACTGACGTTCCAGGTGTGGAGAAGCTGCCTGGGTCATGGTCAGTGACCATGCGAGGGACACGTGGTAAGGGATGTTGGGGGCTTGGGGGGGTGGACACTGTCACAGAGCCACCACCCTGCCATCTGGTCAGTGGCTCTGCTGAACGCCACACGAGGTTCTTGAGTGGCATATTTGTGTGGGAGTCACTGTCCACCTGGACTCCACATCCACACTGCCCTTCACATCAGAACCCTGGCTGCGGGGTGAGGGCCCCCAGCCTCCCGTGGCCTGGAGGAGAGGGGCTGGCCTCCCCATGGGCCCTGCGCCCTGCCCTGGGCCTTGGCCTGCTGCCCCCAGTCCAGCCCTGCTGTCACCCCTGCTCCTGCCCAGAGTGGCCAGTGGTCTCAGTTGTGTCCCAATTATCCTTTAGGCTCCAACAGAGCCCCAGACAGGGGACTCCCAGGAGAGGTGCCACAGGACCCAGTGACGGAGGAGAGTCTGTCCACACCTCTTGAGTGCAGAGACTGTCCTCATCTGGATCAGCGACTGCTAATTACCCCAAAGCTTAGCTCAAAACAACCTCCCGTCAGCTCACAGTTTCTGAGGCCAGGAGCTGAGAAGCAGCTTAGCTAGTCCTGGCTTGGTGGCCTCAGTCCTGGCCTCATGGGAATTCTCATGGAGCTGCTCAGTGTGGCTGCCGTGACCCCACAGGAGAGTGACCAGGGTGGAACCACAGTGCCTTCTCTAGCTTAATCTCGCAGGGGATGTGCCGTTGCTCTGCCTATGTTCTGTTGGTCACACTGACCAGACCCCGTGTCGGGGGTTCTTCAAGCTGTGTGAGGAAGCAGGGGCCACTGGGGCTGTGTTGGCCACACGTCACAGTGATGAACAAATAAGGTTCAGAAGGATGCCGCACTCTCCTAGGGTCGGCTGCTGCTTGGGGCCCCCAGAGCCCCATAAAAGTCATGGTATCGGGCCCACTGGGTGGCAGCAGATGTCCCTGCCTGTGCCCTGGGAACATTCCAATGTGAACCTCGATGCCATAAGGAGTTTCTCTGCTGGGTTCGGTTTAAGAAGGCAGGACGTTCTCCAACATGGAGGTTTCCATGACTTGACACCCGCGGGTCCCAGCTCAGAGGCTGCGTCTGCCCAGCACCAGATGGCCCTGAGCCCGGCCCTGACCCGGCCGACCGCTGTCCTCGCGTTGGGAGTCTGTCACTTTGTGCTGAGCACTGGCTCGCGGATCGCAATGCCGAGGGGTGTTGTGAGGCCGGGGCGCTGGTCTTCAATTTTTGAAACTTCCTTTCCACATTGAGTAGGATTTGCCTCGTGGCTGATAACGTGGCATGGGAGGGCGGGTGCCCCCGAGGGCTGGAGGGTGCAGGGACCCCAGGTGGGGGGACCTTTACTGGGGCCCGCCGGCCGCGGGGACCGAGGTGTCCGCCTGCGCTGGCTGGGCTGACGCCCTCTCTCTCTCCCGCGGAAGAACGGCGAGCTGATCTACGGCTGCGGAGACGCGCGGAGCCCCGTGGCCGACTGGAGCGAGCTGGCGCACCACCTCAAGCCCTTCTTCTTCCCTTCCAACGGCCTGGCCGGCGGCCCGCAGTGCGCACGGGCCGTGGTCCGGGAGCTGGTGCGCGTGGTCGCGCGCGTGCTGCTGAGCGGCGCCGACAAGGGCTGGCCCG
>NW_007727971.1:168159-173658 GCF_000696425.1 Galeopterus variegatus
GCCTGGCCTCGCGGGGCGCTTTCCTTTCTCTCCCTCAACTGGGCTTGCGAATGGCGGGACACCTTTGGGCCGCAGTTTTGCCGAGAACGCGCTTGCTTTGCGTGCTTTGCAGAGCATTTCAGTCATGTTATTCCCTTTGGTCCTCAGCGCAACGCAGGGAGCAGGTTTCCCTGTGCGTGTTTCTCAGGGCTGAGTGTGGCCACGGTGGGACGCCTTCCTCACAGACAGGAGCTGGGGGTCGTGACATCTCGTGACTCTGGGAGCCGGAGGGCAGTTTGGAGACAGCAGCCCTGTTCCTTGTGCAAACAGAAGCCACCCGTGCCCTGGGCTCTGCCTTCCTCTTGGCACCCCGTGGCAATTTTTTCTTACCACAAATGAATTTTGTGGTTTTTATTTTTCTTGTTAGATAAGTGATTACTGATCATCTCAGAAAATTTTCTTAAAGTTATGCCCATAACCTGAGCATGTGCCTGCTTTTAAGGAAGCAAAATATGTTTGGAAGGACACACAGATGGCTGCATTGTGAGGTGGGCTGGGGACACCATGAGGAGACAACTTCTCGGACACACATGCAGAAACAAGCATAGCCCTTGGGTTGTGCAGTTTTTAAAACAATAAGATCATATTCTACATGTTATTTTGTAACCTGACTTTTTTTGCTTAATTAGCATAACTTTGTATCTACATCAGCAAATGTATTTTTGGAACTTTTATTGGCAGTGCAGTAGATTACACCGCATAGATGTCCTGTAGTTTTATCAAATCCCCTCTAGTTGGGTATGTGAGCTTTTACTCCCATTTTCCCCTTGGCTCCTGTGGCCAGGCTCGTCCTGCGCAAAGTCTGCAGCCACTTCCCAGCATGGACACATCCCTTGCCCCATCTTCACCTGTAGTTTGGTTCTTTATGGGAGGTGGTTGCTCCCTTCAGGGGTAGGAGATGGTCTGGGACTTGGTGTCTCCTACCTTGCATGGTACCTTGTACACAGCAGGGGTCAGTTTTGCTTCAGGTCCTCGTTGGTGGCTTTGACCACAGCCCATGGCCCTGCATGGCCAGTTCTCAGCACGTGCCTGTGGCCAGCCCAGAGGCTGGCTTCTCAACATGGGCTCATGGTTCTGGACTCTATAGTATAGACGGCGAGTCCTCCTTTAGTGGTCTTGTAGATTTAGGGATGTCAACGTGATCCTTTGCAGTTCTGTGCCTTGTCTTATTCAGAATGAGGATTATCTCTCTAAATTGGAATCATAAAGTGATTTCTTGGGCTTGTGAGGTGGACTATAAAGGAGGTTCTGAAGAGGATGCCAGCGTTTCTTGTTCTTTCATCTGTGCATGGCCTGGGCAGCCCAACATGTCCGCGCTCCTTCCAGCCCCATCAGTTCTGCAAGGCAGGCTTGCTGTCTGCCCTTAGTGCCAGGCGGGGTCCAGCCCAGGGGGAGCCCTGCGGTCTACGCTGGCCTGTGTTTCCCTCCACGTTTTTCAGTCTTTGACAATAAACCTGCTCTCGTTTTCCCCTGATGTTCTTGGTAGGAAAAAACACCCCAGAGTGCTCGGGGTTACCGAAGGGCTGTCTTCTGTACAAAACCCTCCAGGTGCAGATGTTGGACCTGCTGGACATCGAAGGCCTCTACCCTCTGTACAACCGGGTTGAGCAGTACCTGGAGGAGTTTCCCGAGGAGAGGTGAGGCTGGCACGGTCGTCCCCCTTTTGGGAAGCCCTGAGAGGAGTCTGTGGGGTGGTTGGGGTCCAGGATTGCCCCAACTCGAGGACAGAACAAGCCTCCCAGTGCCTGGCTTCTGTCAGCCCCTCGCCCCCTGTCCCCAGGGCCTGGCTCAAGAATTCTGTGCCTTGAAAAGTGTTGATGTAAAAGTGATAATATAGTTCTAGTAGCCTTTATGATTATATCAACGTATTCTAGAAATAGTGATGTCTTTAGGACGTTGTGATTTCATTTTTGACTTTTTCAAAGTACAAAGAGTGATGGTCTCATGAAATGTTCTAATGTGTAACATTTACCTTTAGCCTTCAAAATGAAATGAGTTTGTGAAAAGTATGTAGAGAGTATGTCTGTATAATCTTGATATTCTTTTATAATAATCTGAAGTCCAAAAGACTACATTTTTAAACAGGTCACTATTAATGCATTGGCCCATGTAGCAAAAAAATTTGATTATCTTAAAAATCATTAAATACCTTTTTCATGAAATTTCTCAGTATTGTAAAAGTAACTTGTCAAATCCAAGCATGTTTGAATGTAATCTCCCACAGTTTGAAACTGAAATGCTGTAGTATTGTGGTTCTGTATATTATGTTTAAAAAATTAAAGGATGGAAACCTTAAAAAAAAAAAAAAAGTTCTGTGCCTTGTGAGGGAGTCCCAGGGTCTGAATGAGAAGAGTGGTCACTTACCATTTTTAGAAAAGAAAGCACGTCTGTGAACCTGATAGTTCCAGAATCCTGAGTCAGGACCAAGCCTGCAGAGGGCAGTGTTGCCCCACAGATCCTGAGCTTCCATGTCCACCGAGCCTCTGTCCCTGGGCGTACACTGGGACCCACACCCTGGCGTCTGGCAGGAGCCAGGATCCTCTTCTTTCCTCACTAGCATTGACTTGTGTCTCCACTCTGGTCTTGAACAGGAGAGGGCTCGTCATCAGGGCTTCCTGGCTTAGGTCTTGCTAGGTTCTCTTTAAAACCTGGATGCTTCAGAACCAAGTTTAATATGAGGAAGCCTAAGATTTATTAGGTGTTCTTTAAAACAAAATGTGTGATTATTAAATTTGCTAAGGGCTGCTACTTGCTGTAGCAGTTTAAGAAACAATATCCAAGCGACTTTGTCATTCTGTTTTTATTGTACTTTCTCCTTCAGAAAAAGGTTACAAATAGACGGACCTTATGATGAAACGTTTTACCAGAAGCTGCTTGATCTTTCCACTGAGGATGATGGGACGGTGGCCTTCGCATTAACAAAGGTGGGCAGACCCATCCAGAGTACACTGTGTTCTCCTTAGACTTTTGGCACTAACTTGGGGTTTTCCCACCTCCCACCCCTGATGTGGAAACTTGGGATCTTAAAAGAAGAGTGTCTGAAGCTTCCCCCAGATGGACCAGACCAGGTGATGGGACATTTAGCTTTGAAGGAGGATTTCCTGTGGTTTGGTTCTGCCCCAGCCCACCCAGGTCTTAGGGTAGGGCATGTGCACCTCGACAAGAATCAGGCCACAGGGACTGCCAGCCTACATTATCCCTTCCTTAAAGGCCCTCAGTAGGGGTCCCAGACCCCACTGGTGCCTCTGCCCCACCATGGCTGTGTGTGGGCAGCTTTCTTCCCCAAGAACTGAGCCCAAGGGGCAGCCTGGGAGAATCTCTTAGGGAGGAGGCCTGGTCCTGTACTTTCTGATTCTGCGAAATTCAGAGAATTCAGGGCTATGTGAACTCGGAGAAGAAAAAAATTACGTCTTTATTTTCACTAACCTCTACCTGAAATTTGGCATTCCCTCCATTATGAATGTGGCAACCACCCTGTGGGGTCAGCAGGACCCGGGACTTTGCCACTAAGAGAAATCAGACCCTCCATCTCATGCAAACACCTTTTTTTTTTGACCGGTAAGGGGACCGCAACCCTCCGCACGGTGTTGCCCACACCATGCTTAACGAGTGAGTGCACTGGCCATCCCCATATAGGATCTGAACCCATGGCCTTGGCGCTCCCAGCGCCGCACTCTCCCGAGTGAGCCACTGGGCCGGCCCTCATGCAGACACCTTGAGATATGGTTACATTCATCACTGCCTGAGATGTTATGTTTTACTATGGAATATATTTGTTTTTTAAAATATTCCAGTATTTTACATTGTCACCCTCTATATTTTATTTTGTGCATTTAAAAATGTTATTCTGAGAGAGGTCCATAGGCTTTGCTAGGCTGCTGAGTGTCCTTCAATAAGTGACCAACAGGTTAGACAGACCGTGGTGCATGCACACCAGGGATCGCCACTCAGCAGCCTGGATGGATCGCCAGGGAACTTTGCTGAGTGACAAAAGCCAATTCCCAAAGGATACACACTATGGTTCTGTGTTTATAACATTCTTGAAATGACAAAGATTAGCAGTTGCTGGGGGTCAGGGAGGAGAAGAGGAGTGGGTGTGGTTATGAAAGGGCAAAACGGAGGGACGCTTGTGGTGATGGAAGCGGTGGTGGACGCATGAACTTACATGTGATAAATCACACACACACACACACACACACACACACCCGCGCACGTGAAAAACCTGGGAGATATGAACAAGATTGTGGATTGTATCAATGTTACTGTCCTCAGTATGGTAGTGTTGTAAGATGTTACTATTGGGGGAAATTGTGTGCATATGGCTTGAGGTCTTGCATGTTGGATATGAGGGTCTGCTCTTTTTCTCGTTTAGGGAGTTAGGTTCTGGTAGCTAAATCTGAAGAGGGTGGTTGGGAAGCTGAAGCTGGGGAGGGGGTTGAGGACATTACCATGCAAAAGTTCTTTGACTTGGGGCCGGCCAGGTGGCGCACTGGATAAGTGCGCCGCTTGGGAAGCGCGGCGGCGCTCCCGCCCGAGGGTTCGGATCCCACATACAGACCGGTTCCCGCTCACTGGCTGAGCGAGGCGTGGGAGCAACACCGAGGGTTGCAATCCCGTTGCCGGTCCCCGGTCCGGTACAGGGGCAACACTGAGGGTTGCGATCCGATGCCGGACACGGAAAAAGACAAAAAAAAAAAAAAGTTCTTTGACTTATAGTGTTTATCTAATTGAACCTTGTATCTCTGAAGAGAGGAAGGGATATTGCCTTCATTTCAATGCCCAGGAAACTGCAGCCCACAGTAATTCTTGCTTTCGTTGTCTGTGCTGTAACAGGGGTCAGTAGACTCTGTAAAGGGCCAGGCAGTAAATGTTTCAGGCTTTGTGGGCCATCTGGTCTCCACTGCAGCTACAGCTCTGCCAGTGTAGTTCAGACAAGCAGCCACAAACAATGTGCAGAGTGGGGCTGGGTCCCAGTAAAGCTTTACTTACAGAAACAGGGTGCTGGGCTTGATTTGGCCCCCAGCCCATTGTTCGCTGACCTTTGTGCACTCTGCTTGTTGGTTTTTAATTCTGTTTTTTGCCCTACTGGTTTGGAAGTTACACCTTGTTTCTCTCCTTTTAGTGGCTTTTTGTCCAATTTGACCCTGCATATTTAAAGTCTAAAGTTATCATTTATTAACACCACCAACCCCCACACAATATAGGGACTTGGGACACTCTAATTCCACTTGCCTCTCCCATTTTCCATGCAGTTATTGTCTGGTATTATTTGTCTTGTTATTTTTTTAAAGTCCCATAATTCGTATTACTTTATACGGATCTTTGTTCAGATTTATCCATGTTTGCCCATATCACTGCCTAACATTCTTGTATCTCAGAACTTTCCCTTTTTTCTATAACAGCTTTATCAGGATATAATTCATATACCATACAGTCTACTCACTTAAAGTGTACAGTTCG
>NW_007727971.1:174132-174973 GCF_000696425.1 Galeopterus variegatus
CAGCTTTATCAGGATATAATTCATATACCATACAGTCTACTCACTTAAAGTGTACAGTTCGATGGTTTTTACTGTGTTCACAGATATGTACAACCATCACCACAGTTGCTTGTAGGAGATTTTTATCACCTCAAAACCCGTACGTACCCTTCAGTTATTATCCCTTTGTCTCACTATTGCCCCAGCCCTAAGCCACCACTAAGCTACTTTCAGTCTCCATAGATTTGTCTATTCCAGATATTGCATATAAATGGAACCGTTCAAAATGTGGCCGTTTGTGGTTGGCCTCTTTCATTTAGCATGTTTTCAAGGTTCTCCCGTGTTGTACCATAGATCACTACTTCATTCCTTTTTACGGCTGAGTAATATTACATTGAATAGACACACCACATACTATCCACTGTATGGACATACCCATTCATCATTTGACAGACATGTGGGTTGTTTCCAATTTTTTTTGGCCATTATGATCAGTGTTGCTGTAAATATTTGTGTACAAGTTTTTATGTGTATGTATGTGTCCACTTTTCTGGGGTACATACCTAGAAGTGGAATTGCTGGGTCCAATAGCAACTTTAAGTTTTTGAGGAAATGCCAGACTGTTTTCCAAAACTGCTGTACTGTTTTTTGTTCCTCCATGTCCTCATCAGCACTTGTTACTATCTGTGTGCGTGTGGCTGGTTAGTACAGGGATCCAAACCTGTGACCTTAAGGTTCTGTCTTTTTGGTTTTAGCTGTCTTGGGGGTGTGCAGTGGTATCTTGTTATGGTTTTAATTGCATCTCCCTGAAGAAAAAGAGCATCTTCTTTTGTGCTTATTGACTATTTATGTGTCTTCTTTG
>NW_007727971.1:176221-179516 GCF_000696425.1 Galeopterus variegatus
GTGAGTTCCCCAACTTTGTTCTTTTTCAAGATTGTTTTGTCCATTTGAAGCCCATTGTAATTCCATATAAATTCTATATAAATTCCATATAAAATCAGCTTGTCAACGTCTACAGAGAAGCCAGCTGGAGATTCTAATATGGATTGCGAAGAATCTGTAGATCACTTTGGGTAGTGAGTCTTTTGTTCTATGAACATGGGATTTTTTTCTATCAATTTACATCTTTGTTTTCTTTCAACATTGTTACTTAGTTTTCAGAGCATAGGTTTTTGCTTCTTTTCTTAAGTTTATTCCTAAATATATTATTCTTTTTGATGCTATTGTAAATGGAATTGTTTTCTTAATTCCCTTTTTGAATTGCTCATTACAAGTGTAGAGAAATATAATTTGTTTTTGTATACTGATTTTGTCACCTGAACCTTGTTGAGTTTATTTACTAGTTCTAATAGTTTTTAGTGGATTCCTTAGGATTCTCTCTATGTAAGATCATCTGTGAATAGAGATAGCTTTACTTCTTCCTTTCCAGTTGAGATGTCTTTGATTTATTTTTCTTGTATAATTACCCAGACTAGTACCTCTAATACAATGTTGAATAGAAGTGGCAAGAGTGGACATCCCTGATTAGTTCTTGGTCTTATGGGGACAGTGTTTAGTCTGTCATCATCACGTATGATGTTAGCTTTGGGTTTTTGTTCATGTCCTTTATTAAGTTGAAGAAGTTCCCTTCTCTTCCTGATTTGTTGAATGTATTTTTATCATGAAAGTGGATTTTGTGGTTTTTGTCCTTCATTCTATTAATGTGGTGTATTAGTTACATTTATTTTTGGATGTTAAAATCACCCTTGTGTTCCTGGGATGTGTCCCACTTGGTCATGGTATATGATCCTTCTTATGTTACTAGTTTCAGTTTGCTATTATTTTTTTCCGAAGATTTTTGTGTCCATATTCATAAGAGATACTGGTCTGTGGTTTCAATTGCTCATTACAAGTGTAGAGAAATATAATTTGTTTTTGTATACTGATTTTGTCACCTGAACCTTGTTGAGTTTATTTACTAGTTCTAATAGTTTTTAGTGGATTCCTTAGGATTCTCTCTATGTAAGATCATCTGTGAATAGAGATAGCTTTACTTCTTCCTTTCCAGTTGAGATGTCTTTGATTTATTTTTCTTGTATAATTACCCAGACTAGTACCTCTAATACAATGTTGAATAGAAGTGGCAAGAGTGGACATCCCTGATTAGTTCTTGGTCTTATGGGGACAGTGTTTAGTCTGTCATCATCACGTATGATGTTAGCTTTGGGTTTTTGTTCATGTCCTTTATTAAGTTGAAGAAGTTCCCTTCTCTTCCTGATTTGTTGAATGTATTTTTATCATGAAAGTGGATTTTGTGGTTTTTGTCCTTCATTCTATTAATGTGGTGTATTAGTTACATTTATTTTTGGATGTTAAAATCACCCTTGTGTTCCTGGGATGTGTCCCACTTGGTCATGGTATATGATCCTTCTTATGTTACTAGTTTCAGTTTGCTATTTTTTTTTTCGAAGATTTTTGTGTCCATATTCATAAGAGATATTGGTCTGTGGTTTATTTTCTTGTGACGTCTTTGTTTTTTATATCAAGGTAATACTGGCCTCACAGAATGAGTTGGGAAGTGTTCCAGCCTCTTCTTTTGGTGTTAATTCTTAAAATATTTGATACAATTCAGTAGTGAAGTCATCTGGGTCTGGGCTTTTCTTTGTGGTTAGCTTGATTTTTAATTCATTCTCCTTACTGTTACAGATTTAATAATATTGTCTGTTTCTTCTTAAGTCAGTTTTGGTAGTTTGTGTCTTTTTAGGAAATTGTTCATCTAAATTGTCTAATTTATTGGCCTACAGTTATTTACAGTTTTCTTCCTCTTCTTGAGGAGTATCCTTTAGAAGTTACATTAGTGAAGTTTTTTTTGTAAACTCTCTGAATATGAGTATGTTTATATTTCATCCACATTCTCCAAAAATAATTTTTTCCAGGTACAAAGAAGGTGGTGGGGTTTTTTTTTGTTATTATTATAGCATTAAAACATTTTATATAAAATCTGACTGCCATTATTGCTGTTGAGATATATTCTGTTAGTCTAATCGTCCTTCCTCAGGAGGTGATGTTGTCTTTTCTCTCTGGCTACTTTTAAGGTCTTCTTTTCCTCTCTCTTGTTACTCAACATTTTAGTGCAGTGTGATTATATGTGTTGTTCTTTTTATTTGTCTGTTGGTATTTGTTCTGCTTTCTCTATTTGTATGTTTATGTCTTTTATTAGTTCTGGAAAATTCTCAGCTTATTTCTCCTCAAATATTTTCTTTTTTCCATTATCATATTCTCTTCTTCTGGGACTCTAATTCAATATGGTCAGACCTTATTTTATCTTCCACGTGTCTTAACTGCTTATTCATATTTTTCATCTCTTTGTCTCTTTGCCCTACCTTCCAGGTATTTTTTTCAGCTCTGTCCTCCAGTTCACCAGTTCTTTCATCAGCTGTGTCTAATCTGCTATTTCACTTATTCACTGAGTATTCTGTTTCAGTAGTTATATTTTAAATTTCTGAAAGTTCTATTTGATTCATTTTCACATCTTCTTGGTAGTTTTGCTAGTTCTTTGTTGCTTGCTTATTTTTAAACTCCATGTTTTATTTCATTAAGCAATTTATGAATAATTTATTCTGTTTATATTCTGTAGTTATATTCTAGTTTGTATTCTATATCTGATATCAGATACAATAAAACCTTTGAGGTAAAAAACCTGTTATTTTGGTTGACTTGTCCAT
Organism: Galeopterus variegatus; assembly: GCF_000696425.1. Lineage (NCBI taxonomy): Eukaryota > Metazoa > Chordata > Mammalia > Dermoptera > Cynocephalidae > Galeopterus > Galeopterus variegatus. The sequence goes on from NW_007727971.1 coordinate 179,023, forward strand.
GTGACCTTCCTTGATTGGGCTTTTGATGATATATGATTGTGAGCTCATATTTGTTTGATCTTAAGCTGTAGGAATCCTGGAGATGTAAATGGGAGATGCTTTCCTCCAGAGAGGAGGGGGGTCTTTGTCTTAGGGGAGGAGTCTTAGGTTTAGATCCTCTACTCCATGGCTTCTTCCTAGGAGCAGTGCTGACATTAGCATTTGCCTACAGGACAGCTTAGCCTTCCCACTTGTTCCCTGCTAAAAACTGTAGTTTTGGCTCTTTTGGGAGTAGATGGTGAGAAGAGGGGGTTGGCTTGGGGATTTCCCTGACCTTCGTGGCAAGCCCAGCAGTACACTAAAAGGAATGTTATCACAGATCTAGTGGTTTTTAGGAGGCCCCTTGGAAGCCCTCCATACTTCTTTCTCTTCTTTAGTATACCACTGTTATTAATTTGGGTGTTGTTGCTGGATTTATTTATTTATTTTTAAGTTTTTTTTTTTTTTTTTTTCCT
>NW_007727971.1:180295-181584 GCF_000696425.1 Galeopterus variegatus
GGATTTATTTATTTATTTTTAAGATTTTTTTTTTTTTTTTCCTGTTGCTGGCTGGTATAGGGATTGAATCTCGGACCTTTGTGTCATCAGCATCATGCTCCCACATCTAACCAACTGAGCCAACCAGCCAGCCCAAGAAGGGCTATGTTTATTTTATTTTTATTTTTTTGGTGGTAGCTGGCCAGGATGGGGACCTGAAGCCTTGACCTTGGTTTTATCAGCACCACACTTTACCAAGTGAGCTAACCAGCCAGCTCCTGCATTTATTTTTGATAGATTCTGTCACATTGCTCTCCCCAAAAGATTTTACTAATTATGTTCTTTCTTGCAACAGTTGAGGACAGTGTTTCCCTATGCCCTCACAAACCTTACATATTACTGGTATTTAAATTTTTATTTTTTTTAATTAAAATTTTTTTAAAAAATCCTTTTATTATTATTTTTTAACATTTAATTTTTTTTTTACCCAGGATAAAATTTTTATTTTAATTGTATAAGCTTTTGTTTTATTAACCATTTGTATTGTGAAATACAGTAGTCCCCCTTTATCCATTGGGGATATGTTCCAAGATCCCCAGTGGATGCCTGAAATCACAGATAGTACCAAACCTGACTGCCATCAATTGGAACACATTTCTGTTTATGTCTTCTGCCCACAAATTTAATGTCTTTTCCATCTTAACTAAGCACTTATCAAGCTCCGTGACCATAACTTTTGCAGTTTGAGGTGCATCAGCAAAATTAGTATAAATTTCTTTTTCCTTCTTTACAATTTCATAGATAGGTTTGTCCTTACCATAAGTCTTAGCAACCTCAGCATACGATTTTTTTCCTTTTCTTATTAAATCGAGAACTTTCACTTTTTCACTTAAAGGAAGTACTTTATGGCTTGTTTGACATTTACAAATTGCCAGCATCCCTACCCTACTGTTGTGCTTTAGGACCATTATTAAGTAAAATAAGGGTTACTTGAACACAAGCACTGTGATACCTTGACAGTCGATCTGATAACCAGATACTACTGACAAATGTGTGGGTAGTGTATACAGCATGGACACACTGGACAGAGGAACAATTCACGTCCCAGTAGGATGGAGAGGAACAGGGTGAGATTTCATCATACTACTCAGAAGAGGGAGCAAATTTAAAACTTGTGAATTGTTTATTTCTGGAATTCCCCATTAAATATTTTTGGACTGTGGGTAACTGAAACTGTGGAAAGTGAAACCACAGATAAGGTGGGGGGTCCTACTGTAATAGTACATACAGAAAAGAACACAGAAAAAAAA
>NW_007727971.1:182341-191324 GCF_000696425.1 Galeopterus variegatus
AAAAAAAATGTACAGCCCAGTGGCTTGTCATTAAGCATACCCTTGTGGAACCACCAGTCAGATGTGGATGTGAAACACTGGCAGCCCACCAGAGTCCCTGTTGTTGTCCCATCCAAGCACTTGTCTATCCTTTCTCTCCAGGGTTAACTATTGTACTGACTTGTATCCCCATAATTTCTCCTGTTTTTGAACTTTATATATGGGATTATACTGTATCTTGCGTCTTTTTTTTTTTTTTGGCTGTATTCTTGCGTCTTTTTTTTTTTTTTTTTGGCTGTAACATTTATGAGATTCACCTTTGTTATTGCATGCATTTCCACATGTTTATTGCTTTGTAGTGATCCATGAATGGATATAGTACAATTTCTCTCTTCTACTGTTTATGGACATTAGGGTTGTTCCCAGATTTTGGTTATTATGAATAAAGCTGTTGTGAACATTCTTATACAGATCCCTTGTTGTACATGTGTACACACTTCTCTTGGATATAGCCCTAAGAGTGGAATTTCTGGGCCAGAAGGATGAATCTATTTAGCTTTAGTAGATACTACAAAAGTTTCACCTGTTTACATTCCTGACAACAGTTTAGGAGTAACGTGTGCTCCACACCCTCTCTTGGTTGTGGGTGTTTTTAATTTTAGCCAAATGGTGAGTGTAGTGGTGTCTTGTGGTATTGAAATTAAGCACCTTTTCATGTTTATTGGATTCTCTTTTTTGTGAAGTACCTATTTAAGTTTCTTGCCCAGTTTCTTATAGAGTTGTCTTTTTTATGATTTGAAGCTCTTTATATATTCTGAATAGGAAGAAGCCCTTTGTCAGATATGTGCTACAGATATCTTCTTCCACTCTGTAGTTTGTTTTTTCACTCATAATGGAATCCTTATATGAGAAGGGTAGTTCATAATTTTAAGGTAGTCTAATGTAGTGGTATTTTTCCTATTTAAGAAATCTTCTCTATCTTAAGGTCCTAAAGATTTTCCTATGCTGTCCTTAGGAAGTTTATTGTTTTGCCTTTCATATTTTGGTGGGTAACTATTTGCAACTGGTTTTTTGGAATGGCTGAGATAGGGTTTTATTTTCTTTTGGTATGGAATTGTCCCAGCATTATAGGAATTATTCTGAACCCTATAGAGTCATAACAAGTCTTGATATCCAGAACAGCACATTCTTCTACATTTCCTTCAAGGATGTCTTAGCTTTGAAAAATGCCTTGAGGTCTGGTTGGTTAGAGCGCAGGCTTGTAACACCAAGGTCAACAGTTCAGATCCCTGTACCAGCCAGCTACCCAAAAAGTAAAAAATGAAATAAAAAATGTCTTGGCAATTCTTGACCTTTTGCATGTCTACATAAATTTTAGAATCACCTTGTTCAGTTCTACAAGGGAAAGCTGGGATTTTGATTGGTTCGGCATTAAAATGATGACAAGTGTTGACATCTATACAGTATTGAATCTTCCAATATGGACTTGAAAATTTTTTTTCTAGGCGTTAATTTCTAGTAAAAACATTTTATGGTTTTCTTCAGAGAGGTCTTATATTTTACTAGATTTCAAGATATTTGATGGTTTTAGACATAAATTGTATCTTCAAAAATATTTCATTTTTGTAGTGTTTATTTTGGTTTTTTAGGAATGCAGTTGGTTTTTCTATTTTGACCTTGTATCAATTTTGCTCATTTATTAATTCTAACAATTTATTTTACCTTCTTTTTTTTTTTTTTGTCTTTTTTACTGGCCGGTAACGGGATCGCAACCCTCGGTGTCGCGCCCGCACCAGGGACCGGCAACGGGATGGCAACCCTCAGTGCTGCGCCCGCGCCACGCTCAGCCAGTGAGCGGGAACCGGTCACCACATGGGATCCGAACCCTCAGCGGGAGCGCTGCCGCGCTCCCAAGTGGGGCACTCTCCAGTGCGCCACCGGGCCGGCCCTATTNACGCTCAGCCAGTGAGCGGGAACCGGTCACCACATGGGATCCAAACCCTCAGCGGGAGCGCTACTGCGCTCCCAAGTGGGGCACTCTCCAGTGCGCCACCGGGCCGGCCCTATGTTAGCTTCTTTTGGATTTTCTTTGTATGTAATCATATTGTCTGTGGATTTTATTATTTTTCTTTTCCTTTCCAATCCTTATACCTTTCACTTATTTGTTTTGCTTGACTGCATGGAGTTAATGTGCGATAGTGGAAAATGTAGTCTTATTCCAAATCTCAAAGAGAAAGCATTTGACCACTAATTGTTTGCGTAGGGTTTTTGTAAAAATAAATGACTGTATCAGATTAAGGAAGTTCCCTTCTATTCCTAATTTAAGTTTTGCTGTTGTTTTTTTTAAATCAGGAGTGGATGTTGAATTTTATCAATGCCTTTTCTGTTTCCAATATGGTTAATTGCACAATTCGTTGTGATGTATAGTATAATTTTTTTTATATATTATGATATTGAATTTGCTAATATTTTGTTTAGGGTTTTTTGCATACATGTTTGTGAGTGATATGAGCTGTATACTTTCCCTGCTTGTAATGTCTTTGTTAAGTCTTGGTATCAAGGGCATGCCTGCCCGATAAAATACTTGAAGGTTGTATGCTGTTTTTGTATTCTGTGGTTGAGATGGAATAAGACTGGTATTATTTCTTCTTTAAATGTTTATTTCATTCATTAATTTATTTTTTTATTGAATCATAATTGATTATGCGTATTTTGGGGGTTCGACGTTGATGTATGTTGATCAAATCAATGTTATTAGCATATACATTATTCAAATCGTACTTATTCTTTATGCCCCTTATCCAATCTCTCCCCATCTCCCCTCCCTCCCTGCTCCTACCTCTGATAACCCTGGATTTCTTTTCTTCTTCTGAAAAGAGTACTGATTACTCTGTTGATTTGTTGCCTAGATGATCTGTCCAGTGCTGAGAGAGGTGTATTCAGGTCTCCCACTATTATCATAGTGTAGATGTCTCTTCTGTCACCCTGGAATGGGCTTTGTGGAGAGAGACATCCTCTTCTTTTCCTTGGTCTCCACTGTGACTCTCCTCGTGTCAGTGCACTCAAGTGGCTGGCAGGGCATCTGCATGGTGGTTGTGGTATCTAGCCGCTTTTGCGGCAGCCGTGGCTATTGTGGTGGATATGATGGGCCACCCACAATGGAAATGGTGTTTTTGGCACGCACCTTGCCTGGTTGCAGGAGGAGGGGTCATCCCCAGCTTCATACCTCAGGGCCCTGGGTGGGCCCCATGGCAGTGGCGGCGTGCCTGGTTGCAGGAGGAGGGGTCGGACCCTGGCTCCGTCTGTTTTTACATTCTAAGATGTTGTTGTGGAGCATTTGGGTGGGAGGTGGAGAGGGAAAGGAGGGGGGAAATAGGGTGGGAGAAGGAGGAAGGGGGGCATGTTAGAGGCCAGTGGCACCCTCCTCATTCCTGCAGGGGAGACCAGGGGCCTTCCAGTGGTGGCCTGGTCATTGCTGGGCTGAATGCAGATGTCAGGGGGATGTGGCCGAAGCCCTCAGCCCCCCACTGCCCTCTCTCATGAGCCTGAGGTGTTTTCTGTGGCGGCTCAGTAGTCATCACTGGGCTGGGTGTAGGTGTCAGGGGGGTATGGCTGAGGCCCCTGGCCACCCCCTACCTGGCTTGGAGGCCCAGGGGGCTTCCAGTCCTTCTAGGTTTTATAGGTGTTCTTTGGTGAAGTGAGACCTTTGCCGGTTAATATCAAACTTTGCCCCAGGGGGCTTCCAGTCCTTCTAGGTTTTATAGGTGTTCTTTGGTGAAGTGAGACCTTTGCTGGTTAATATCAAACTTTGCCTCTGATCTGTGGGTATTTTGTTTTTTCTTTCAGTTCTATGTTGGATTATTTGCTGTTCCCACCACTTAAACTCTGCTCTGGAACTAATTTGTTGTCGTTTGCTTACTTCTAAAATGGGGGAACTTCCTGTGAGGAACAGCACTTGAGCCCTGTGGTTGAGCTAAATTGCTGCTTTGCTGCTGATTCTCTGGGGAAGGTCTGGGCCTGAGTCTTTTCAGCACACTGCTCTCTCTGCAGTTCTATATTCCTGACCAGTCTACACAGAATGGGCCTGCACTGATTGGAGGGTAGATTTGCTGTCCTTGCTGTGCCCCAGAGTTCCCCCGGTGGGCCCATCTCCCCCACTTCCACTCCAAACACTTTCCATGGGACAGGCCATGTGCTTAGTCCCTTGTGATGACTCACCGGCCTCTGAGTGGCTCCTTTTTTCAGTTGTTTTGGCTGCTTGCTCCTATGTGGGTCCATGGGAACCCTGTTAGTGGTCTTGCTGGCCTGAGGGCCACCAAGGCCCTCTTCTCCCCTGCCACCTCCAAGCCACTTCATAGGAAGGGCAGCTGCAGCTTTTGCCAGCTCGTGCTCTCTGCACTTACCAGCTCCAGCCTTGAAGTGGCTTGGATTCATAATGGTGGGAGCAGTTTTTTCTTTCTCTCATCGTGGCTTTTCCTGCCTCTGTGCACTCTGTAGGTCTCTTCTCTTTTGAGCTCTAGCGGCCCCAGCTTGGCTGTCATTGTTTTTTAATAGTTGTAAATTGGTTGACTTGTGGGAGAGAGTCATGCTGGGGACTGTCTATTCTGCCATCTTGACCAGAAGTTCACTTCTTTAAATGTTTTATAGAATCACAAGTGAAACAATCCAGGCCCGTAGTTGTCTTCGTAGGAAAGTTTTAAATTATGAACTCAGTTTCATATTTTCTATTTCTTCATTTGTTAATTTTGGTAAGTTGTATTTTTCTAGAAATTTGTTTTACCTATGTTTTCAAAATTTTGGCATATGATTTTTTTTTTGTAATATTATTTATTATCTTTTAATGTTTTATAGGATCTGAAGAATACCCTTTTATTCCTGACATCTGGTATTTGTTTTTTTCTCTCTGTCTCTGCTATGGTCTGAATGTTTGTTCCTCAAAATTTGTATGTTGAAATCCTAAGTCCCAAGGTGGAGGTGGGATCTTTGGGAGGTGATTACATCATGAGGGTAGAACCTCATGATTTGGATTAGTGCCCTTGTAAAAGATACCTCAGAGAGCTAGCCTATCCCCTTCTACCATGTGATGTCAGAATGAGAAGAGGGCTGTCTACGAGGAAGGGGCCCTCACCAGATACCAAATCTGCTGGTACCCTGACCTTGGATGTCCCAGCCACTGTGAGAAATAAATTTCTGTTGTTTATAAGCCATCCGATTTATGGTATTTCGTTATAGCAATCCGAAAAGATTTAAGACACTCTCTTAATCAGACCCACCAAGAGTTTATCAATTTTTTTAGTTTCATAAAAGTTAACTTTTGATCCTTTAGTATTGTATTTTCTATTTCATTAATTTCTCTTACCTTGAATATTTCCTTTTTTCTACTCACTTTGGATAATCTGTTCTTTCTGTAACTTCTTTCTGATATGAATGCTTATGTTTCAGCACTTTTTTCCTAAAGTATGTATTTAAGGCTATATATTTTCATCTAAACATGGCTTTAGCTACATTACACAAGCTGTATTTTCAGTGTCATTCAACTAAAATATACTCTGATTATTATTAACATTTCTCCATTGATCCGTGGAAGTACTGAGAATTAATAACCAAATACATGGGTGTTCTTGTTATCTTTTTTGTATTAATTACTAGCAAAACTGCATTGTGGTCAGAGAACATACTGTATACGATCCTTTGAACTTCGTTGAGACTGGCTTTTGATCCTTTGAAATTGTTGACTTGTTTTGTAGATTTTTTTAAAAAAATGCTTCTTTGTATACTTGAAAGGGTGGTATCTTCCATTAGGTCCAATTAATTGTGTTGTTCAGATATCCTACAATCTTAATGATTTTACCATCTGCTTGTTTCATAAGAAGTATGTTTTGAAACTTTCCATAATAATTATGGATTTGTCTGTTTCATCTTATTTATTTGAGGCTATATTGCTTGGTGCCTCCGATTTAGAATTGTTACATCTTCCAAGTGAATTGAACTTTTCATTTTCAAGTGTCTTCAATCTCTGATAATACTTTTTACCTTCAAGTTTCCTTTGTCTGATATTAATGTAATTTCTCTAGATTCTTTTCCTTAATATTTGTACTATGTCTTTTTCCATCCTTTCATTTTTAATCTTCTGTGTGTTTGTATTTTTGCAACATGGATGAGCTTGGAGAAACTTATGTTCAGTGAAATAAACAAAGCACAGAGGGATAAAATACCGCATGTCCTCACTCATAAATGAGAGCTAAAAGACAGAGGGAAGAAAGACCACAGTGGTGCATTGGACTTGCAGAGGGAGAGAGCACACCTAGGGATACAAAGTGGAGTGGGGGGATGGGGGATGGGGAGGGAGGTTGGGGATAATTGGTTGGGGGACATGGGGCATAATCACAATTTGTGGTAACGGGCATGCTGCCAGTATGGATCTGGCCATCACATCTTGGGCACGAGTGTTAACAATCAGCTTTGAACCCCATGAATATTCATCACCAATTTTTAAAAATGTGGCATTTAATTGGGTTTTTGTTTTTTAATCTATTCTGGCATTTTATCTTTGTTGTTTAATTAGACTTATATTTGGGTTTAAACTTTTTATTGTTCACCTGCTTTAGGTTTGTATTTGTTTCCTCTCTTACAAGCTTTTGGGTTGTTATTATTTTTTATTATTTCGGGTCCTCACTCGGTTACCTTGGAATTTATAGAGCTTTTTACTTTTCTTTTAGTGGTTATCCTAGGTATAGCAGTAAGCAATTGACTAATTAGGGTATTATTTAGTACTTTTGCTTCTTGGACAATGCAAGGTTCTTAGAATACGTTGTATTACTACTACTTATGAGTTACATTGCTAACAGAACATAGGCTGTTGCTATGTTCTAGTATTTTAAACTCAAGAAAGCATTATTATTGTTTTGTGCAGTCATCATTCATTTACTCACGTTTATCTCTTACATTGTCTTCATCTGCCTTGTATATCTGAGCTTGTATGTGGGATCATTTTATTTATGTTTGAAGAGAACCGTTTAATGTTTCCTTTAGTGTATGTCTGCTGGTAATGAATTCTTAGGTTTTGTTTAATGATACCTACAGTGTAAGTGATTTTTTTGGGGGGGGAGTTCTTGAATCTGTGGCTTGATGTCTTTCAGTTTAGGAAAATTTTTGGCCTTAACTTTTTCAGGTTTTGTTTTTGCCCATTCCCTCTCTTCTGGACTCCAGTTACATGTATGTTAGACACATTTCCTTTACTTTCTGTGTCAGCCTTCCTTCTATATTTTCTAGCTATTTTTCTTTCCATGCATTTTGGATATTTTATTTTGATCTATCTTCCAGTACAGCAATTCTCTTCAGTCTTTTCTTTTTCTTTCTGCCTTGTTCACTGCCCCCAAATTATTACCTTCATTTGTTTAACCCATATCTTTGTGGATAACTTAGTTTAGAGAACTGATTTATGTGGCAGTGTTATACTTCCTAAATAGCATTAGCATTTCAACTCAAAAAAGGGGATAATGTGGGAATCACAGGTGCTGTGGGAGAGACAGTGGAAGGTGTTTCACATTTTTCAAACCATAACTGTCAGCTGCCTTCTCAGCTTGTGCCGAAGGCTGCCTTTGCCAACTCCCCACATATGTAGGTCTACATCAATCACTATTCCTTCCCTGTAACCTTCTCTATAATACCCAAAGAGGAACCACAATAGGAGAATGCTTGTGGGTCTTCTGTCAAGTCATTGTTACACTTGTTGAAATTATCCCTATCTACCTGGATGTCACAATCTCAGTCCTCAGTTTTTTCTAATCTGCTGTTAAAACTATGTTGACTTCTTAAACTGGTTTTTGTATTTTTTAGTTCTGTAATTTCTTTTTTTTTTTAAAAGATGACCGGTAAGGGGATCTCAACCCTTGGCTTGGTGTTGTCAGCACCTAACTCTCCCGAGTGAGCCACAGGCCGGCCTAGTTCTGTAATTTCTAACTGGTTCATTTTTTAGTTTCTAGTTCTCCTCTGAAGTTCTTAGTTTTGTCTTTTATTCTTTGAGCAGAGGAGCATGTGTGTCTTATACCTCCAATAGCTGCAGTCCATGTGTGTGCATCTCTTTCCACTATTGTGAGGTTCTTTTTTTCGGTTACAGCTTTTTTTAAAAAAATAAAAATAAAAAATTTTAGATCAGTTCTAGGTTCTCTGCAAAACTGAGTAAAACATAGAGATTCCCATATACCCCCTCCCCCTACTGTGGTATTTTTGTTTTTTGCTGTGTGCCAGAAATTGTATTTGCACAATTACTTTAAAAATAATTTGAGGCCTAGGATCCTATCTTCTTCCAGAGAGAATTTTAGGTTTACTTCTGCCAGGGGTCTGGGAAGCAGTAGCAAGCTGGAGTCATTTTAATACAGTTTTAATGACTGATGTCTTTGAAGTAAAGCTGCAGTTCCTGGTAGGGCCTGTTGACTCTGGCTCACTTTTAATCTTAAAGGTGCGGTATTTGGGTACTAACCCAAAGAGGGGGTTCATCATGGTTACTGTCCCCGTAGCCCTGGAGGTTGGTTAAAAGTGCGTCTTAGCTGGCCCTCCAGAATTATCACACCCCTCCCTTGGAAAAGCAGACTCAAATGCCTTTGTCCTCCCCTGTCCCAACAATTCTTCCTTTTCTTCTTAGCTCTGCCTTTAGGCAGGTATTTTTGATATTTTGTCCAGCTTATATAATTGACCTTGGCAGTTGGCTGCAATTATCTAGACCAGCATTACCCAAAGTGAAAGTCTAGTCCCTTCATTTTATTTCTGAGGTACACACACAGTTTTGTTCATCTGATTGGAAAATATTTCATTTTTATAATTTGCATTTCCTTGTTTTGTAGTAAGATTGAACATCTTTTCATATATATGTAGGGTTTTTATCTTTTGGCAATTTGGTCCTATTCTTTTTTGGGTAGTTTTCTTTTTCCATATTATCTCTACCACTTTATACATCCTTGATGTTGATAGTTTGTTATATGTTGCAGATATCTTCTCCCAGTTT
>NW_007727971.1:191952-192643 GCF_000696425.1 Galeopterus variegatus
TTGGACTGTTGGGGTTTTTTTGTTTTGTTTTGCATATTATGTGAAATAACTGATTTCTTAGCTAATTGAATAGAGTGTAAGAATAAGAGCTTGTTTCTCCCACTGTGAATGGCTTTTTCAGGTTGCTAGCACAGTCAGCAGGGCTGAAGCAAACCAGTGCTTGACGGTGTCCCTGCTGCTTCCCATCCAGTCCTGACTTTAGAAAGGTACAGCTTAGATGTTTTCTAAGGGCAGCTCCTCCTGGTTGTATAAAATCAAGGGGAATGGCTAAAAGGGAGACAGGAGGTTATGATCAGTACAAATGTTGAGGCCAGTGATAATGTGTAAGGCCCAATTCCCTTTTTTGTAACTAGTTTACTTTTTGTAAAAGTGAGATGTGTTCAATCTAAAGAATTCAAACGATATATGAAAGTCCAACGAGGAAAGGGAATAAATGCCCTAAATTCTGCACTGCAGAGGTGACAATTGTGAACATTTTGGTGACTGTCCTTCTGGATCTCCTCCTGCGTGTCTGTCACACACATGAAGAAATGCACAGCTTTATGAAAGTCGGATTCTACGAAACAAGGTGTGTGCTGAGTTGGTGACCCTAGTGGGCACTGTTCCATGTCAGTACATGCAGATCTACACGTGCTTATATTATAGCAAGGTATTGAAGAGCATGAAGTTCAGAGCCAAAGTGCCTGGGCCT
>NW_007727971.1:193360-255267 GCF_000696425.1 Galeopterus variegatus
TGGTGAGGCTGCATGTGTGACCTAGAGCTGACCTCTCCCTCTCCTGCAGGTGCAGCAGTACCGAGTTGCCATGACTGCTAAGGACTGCTCCATCATGATTGCTCTCTCCCCTTGTCTGCAGGACACAAGGTGAGATGCCCACTGCCATGTCATATGTCCTTGGTCTAACAGGATTTTGTGGACTAACAGCACAATCAGTTTCCCCATATTTAGGACCTCCTCCCCCCACACCCCAACCCAGACAGGACCACTGCCTCCTCAGCCTACCTGATGTCATGGGGCTTATTAACTTTTGCTCTCTAGAAGTTTGTAATTCAGTCAATAAAATTTATGAAGATTGTTCTACTGAAATGAAAATTACTGTTAGGAAGAAAATACCCTAAGGGTAAAGCAGTTTGGATAGTGTGGTGCACATTCCTTTCTCTGAAGGGAAGCCCGGGCCTCAAGGCCCCGAGGTCTGAGATGGCGTAGGTTCCCACTGCCTTGTCCTCATTTTTCTACCAGTTCAGCGTGGTGTGCCAACTTGTATAACCCACAGCCAAAAAGCCTTTCAAACAACACATTCATTGTTCTGCTTCCTCTTCTAAATAACCAACAGTGTTTGTGGCCTCTCTCCCTGAACTTTGTTATTTTTGTCCAGTTCCCTCCCTTGCTTTTTTTAGAATTCAGGATGAACCTGATAATCTCATAGTAATTAGATGCATCTTCAGCACTGATCTTCAGGGGTGCCAAGCCTCTGAATGTTCTGCATTCTTCGGACATGTGTTCCTGGGTCAAGATGACCTCAGTTGCTGGCTGCTAGCCATCCATTTTTCTGATGCTTTTGAACTACAGTTCCCAAGAGTCCTGTTCCCCGGCAGGCACAGAATTGTTCACTTTCTGATAAAAAATACTGAGGAACATGTATAGGGCATAACTGAGACGTTGTTACATTTAGTTGAAAACCTCTGTTATCCCCAAGAAAATAGCCCCAGTGCTCAGTTATGAGGAATCCAGTTAGCTGGTTTAAGCTAGTGTTGTTAGATGAGAGAATAGCCACAAAAATGTTACCATCCATCCTCCTTCCTGACCAAGGATGCAGGTGAGAAATGGGAATGTGCTCAGATAAAGTCGCACTGTTGTGCTCAGCTGAGAGAGGGTCTCTGCATGCTCCCCACGCTTCTCCTCGAAGCACACACACAGGGGTGAGGGCAACTGAGCCCCTAGGTGTGTGTCTGGGGTGTCTCGGCCTCCTTTGAAGAAAGTTTGTGCAGTGGCCACACCTCTAACATTCCAGTGAGTGGGGGGCTCCTGGCCCAGGATGTGATGCTCAGGAAACCCAAAGACAAACTAAGGCTGGGATTTGTAATGAGTTGTCTTTGCATCCTTGAGATGCACAGTAAACCTGAGACTAAATTTATATTCGTAAACGTTAATTTACAGCTGACAGGTAGATTGACTATATTTAAACTTGTCATATCACCTAAATAAAGGCTTCAATTCTGCTCTGCTATTTCTGCCCTGTTATAAAAGAAAAAGCCTTAAGTTGAATCTGTTGTCTTGTCGCTGCAGATGTTTGACCTTTAGGGACTTTGAGACTATGGGGAAAGCTGCCCATATACTCCTGTCCTTAAATCCTGCAACTCCTCTTGATTTCCTGTTCCAAACAGTGTGAGCAGCCACTGCCAGCCCTGGCTTCTCCATCCCTGTTCCTAACATTCCTTGGAGGGTGCTTGTCCACTTGGCCACTCTCCCAGCTGGTCAGTACCTTAAAGAACAGCTGTCCAGGCAAGGGCAGCTCCCCTGCACTGGTAGGTTGTCCCAGCCCCAGTATCCGAGGCAGCTAGAGGACACACATGTTCATGGCAGAAGGGAAGTGTGTGTCCCTGGGAGCCTCCTGCCCAGCCTCAGGGCCACTAAGGGGCAGAAAAGCGTATCAGAGTCAGGTGCTGGCATGTGTTGGCCACTGGCTTTTGTGGAGCTTGTAGCTGACCAGTCAGACCTTCCCCAAGAGCTGCTCAGAAGATCCTTCCTCTTTATAAGGGTTGAATGTCGAGTGCTGTTCCTAACATGAGAAATTGAGGGGTCCTTTAAAAGAGGTAGCCCTTGTCACAGGCCAGAAACATGGATGGTCCCAGCCCAGCTGTGGTAAGCTCGGGTCTCAGGCCCAGAACTGAGCAGTGCGTAAGATAGGGCCACTCAGGACAAGCAGGCCCCTTCCAGCTTCCAGACTGAGAGTCAGGACCTTAATGTGTAGATGAGTTATTTGATGTTCTCTACCATTCAGGAAACAGTAGTTAATGATCCTAGCAACCAAGTTGAGGTTTCATTTTCCCTGTAAACAAGATTCTGGAGCAGGAATTAAGTGAGAGTCTAGGCCATGATTAATATACTCAGAACAGGAATATGTTCATTGGTGTTTCCTCTTCCAGGAAGGAGCTTTTAAACTGGTGTTTTGTTTTGTTTTTTAACGACTTCTAAATCTAGAAGAGTAGCAAGCGTGGAGAAACCAGAACCCCAGAGCACTTCTCTTGGGCTAAACCGACTTTATATAATTTAGCCAATCATTTGAATGCTGACTATGTGCTAAGTACCCCAAGAGCAAAGTGGGATATACAGCAATCTTAGTATAAAATTCAGAGTTACTCAATGTATTTTTAAGTACAAATAATTATTCATATTTTGTTATGAGCACATAAGTATTCTGATGTTTATATAAACCACAAAACTGAGCAATGAGAAACAAAATACAAAGCACTGAAGATACGATTTGAGAATAAAACATGAAACCAGAGCTCTCTACAAATGTGAAAAGCATAAAGGAGCATGAGTTTCTCACCAGACACGGGAAAAGGCACATAAAGAGAGAAGTCTGTTCTCAACATTTCATCCATTTGGCTGTTCAGTGGCCAGATCTTTCTACTTTTTCTTAGGTTTTGTAATACTTGGCTCATGATGAAGTGACTTTCTCAGCGTTCATTTATACCACTGGGATATGGGGACTATCACTCACATTTTCTACGTAATTGCTTTTCCATCTTTTGTCCTTTAACCCTCTCTCGTCTGGTGTGTTGTCATGTGCAGGCCTGAATCACAGTAGGCACCTACCTACCTGCAGAAGCTTTATGTGCTAGTACATACAGCTGGCACAGAGATATAATGTATACAGAAACACAAAATGCATGGTTTTTGTGAGCCGGGATGAGAGGATTTAGGATGTCTGTGTATTCTGAACTTGCTTTCTTACTTGCAGCTCTGATCAAAGGCCTGTCGTCCTTTCATCGAGGTCCAGGTTCACCTTCTCTGTGTCTGTGCTGGACCTCGACCTCAAGCCCTACGAGAGCATTCCTCACCAGTATAAACTTGATGGCAAGATAGTCAACTATTATTCAAAGACTGTACGTGCCAAAGATGATGTCATGATGTCAACTCGGTTCAAGGAAAGCGATGATTGCACATTAGTTCTACATAAGGTCTAACTTTTTCTCCTGCAGTGTCTTTGAAACTTGAACATAGAATGTGAAGGTTGAATGACAGAGCTGTTGTCTGTTGTGCTGGGTGGCCTTTGGCTGTGAATGTTTTTGCTTTTAACCCCTGTTGAGGTGGGATTGCCTCTTGGAGACATGGAATCAAAGAGCACTAGAAACATCTTCCAAGACAAGGAATGTAGGACGTGAGTGCTGTGTCCCAGGAAGCTGCTCACGTTCTTAAAACGGAAGTGTCCGTTAAGCCCTGGGAAGACATTCTGGGTAGTTCTTCCTTCCCAGCGAGGGCTCATGTCTAATTCTCTAATGCAAAAAGCCTTATTATAAGACCCAAGGTTTGGATTTCCTACCACCAGACTCCTAACATAGAAAACTTGAATTATCACGTGCATCTTACGGTTTGGACTTTAAAAAAACATGGATACTACTGGAACTTTTCCCCAGCTGAGTTACTTAGTCACTTTTTCAGTGCAAGCCACACATCAACACAGGTTTAGGTGGTTCCCTGCTGCTTCAGGTGATTAGTGGGGACGTCTGTTCTGCGTGATCTAGACCCAGGGTCCCTGTGGAAGTGCCGAAGCCCAGGGCTCTGGAAGGGTCAGCAGGGAGCGCAAGACTCAGGTCAGGATGGACACCACTCATGTGAGCATTGACTTTTTCTTTCTGCTTTACAATTTTGTCTTTAACTTCAACGGGAGATAAGGCATTCTTTCCCACTTGAAATTGCTGCTGTAGAAGCTGGATGCGGAGCTGTAACTCGCTGAGCTACTGTGGCTGAGCTTGGGTGGGTGTGCCCCTGACGGCCCAATGTTTTCCTGGCACTCTGGTGTTTTGGGTGGTGAAGGAATGAATTTTCCCTTCCTCCCAGACTGCATTCCTCCCTTGGGTTTGCCTTGAGATGTGTCAGGTTTGCAGGTCTCACAGCCTTGCCTGTTCCTGTTGGAGCTGCCAAAGGCAGGCCCTGCTTCTGGAAGATGAATGACTCCTGGCTGGAGCCAAGAGGGTTCTTGTTGGGGTCACCAAATGTGTGCCCGGCTGCTATGAAAACTGTTAGGAATCTTGGCTTCAGTTTTTTATTCTATGGTAGGTTGTACAGACTGATTATTATTTATATCATCATTTTGAAGGACTAATGAAGGCTTATTGTAACATATAATATTAGCAAAACCATGGAATTGTATGAAAATGCTACATGAAAAATAAGACAAATATTTTGCTGATTGTAAATTTTTGTGGGAAATTTTGTGATAACTTGGCAAATTATACTTGTTTGAATCAAGCCAACTCTTCTAGAGTTTATTGTTCAATCCTGTCCTAATGTTTACTCCTAACTTTATTCTGCACTCAGAAGTCCAAAAAGATACTTTTGCATTTGGACACCTTTAATTTTTTCTTCTGATTTCAAATGACATCATTTCTTATACATATGCCTTGTATGTGCTGGGCTGGGTTGGGGAGCTCTGGAGACACCACCTAAGTGAGGTGTGTGGAGGTCACACTCTCATGGGTGAGGTGCAGGCTCTGGAAGACATGGAGCGAAGTGGCTTTCAGTATTGTTTTGATCCGCAGTTGCTGGTCCTGGGCTGGGGCAGCTTCGCTCGGGATGATTTTGCCTGGCACCATGGTTTGAGTGCCTATGCCAGTCCACATCCCTCTGTGGGAGGTGCTCTGGAACCTAAGCCTGTCGAGTAGGTGGGCTGGGTCCTCTTGGGTTGTGAAACTTACTGACTGGCATGGGTCCTAGTTCTGGCTAGACTGGACAGTATGCAAACAGTCTCTATTTGGGGGAGAAAACAGATGGAACACCCCATGACAGTCTTGGCTCCTGTGAGCCCTGGGCTCAGAGGAGCTCCTGAGTCCAGCAGGCACAGGCACTGCTGCTGTGGATGTGTCTCTGGCCCTCACCCTGAACCTACTGCTGTGCTCAGACTCCAGAATGGCCCAACTGGTTAGAAATAACATGCTTTCACTGATCCTAACAGCATTATAATGGGTGGCTGAGGTGTTCACCAAAGTCACAGTTCTTAAAGTACGTCTGAGACTGTTGACATAGCACTTGTACTCTGTGGGTGGGTCTTTAGCAAAGGGCCAGTTTCCTTTGTGCCAGGCCTTGGGTGAAGGGAACAATGCTGTCTTTGCTGGCTTATGGCATATTTTTAAGCTAACAGCTCCACTTGTTTATGGAAGACCAAGATGAGTGTCAGGACTTGCTGAGGGATGCTGTGAGTGCCGCCCGGTGCTGCTTTGCAGACCAGGAGGTGAGAAGGATGCGTGTGCCTGCCCTGGGCTACCAAAGAATGTTTACAAAGTGATGCTCCACGGGCAACGGCTGCAAGCATGCCTAGCACACCTTCTCAAGTGTATGGGCACCTCTGCCCCAGACTTTGTACGAAGCGGAGGTGCATGGGGACAGAGCTCCTCCCTGCACATCCAAGGACGGATAACCACTCTTGGTACATTTTCTCAAATGTTAAGCTTATTTTTTAAAACTACACTGTACAGGTCACTTTTATTTTGCATTTTATACTTAAATAGCTGTATTTATATTTCACGTCATGAGAGTTTATATAGAATGTGCCATAACTGCATAGACAGCATGTTTTAAGGGGGTGGTGTCTAAGCAGAAAATAGCAAATGTTTATACTCAATAAAATCAAGTGCTTCTCAGTGCAGCATCTCATTCCTACACATACACCATTGGGGAACTAGTCATTCTCCTCTGCACAAAGCAGTTTTATCAGGCTTTCTACAGCAACTTCAATTCCAAGCACTCCCAGCAGGGTTCGGAAGCTGAGAGGAGCAGCTTCTATGACTCTGTTCTTGTCCAGTTCAAGGGCTACAAAGAAAATATAAACCGGGTAAGAAATTTCAGGGTGCAGCTTTTGGTTTCGTGTTTATTCCTGGTGTTGGCCTCACCAAGACCCTTTCCTCCTCCCTACATGCCACAGAATGGGAAACGCTAGAGACAGGATGGTGAGGATGTGAGCGGAGCCGTCACCTGTGGCTCAAGGCAGAGAGAAACTATTCCCTCGTGCGTTCGGCCTGGGAGCGTCTCGGGGGAAGTAACCCCCTCTCATATACATTTTCAGTGATTACTGATAAAAATATTTTAAAAACTGATGTACAAAGTACATTAATGAGATTTTCAACTTTTGATTCTTGCCATGTAAAACCAGATGAAATAAGAAGTAACCTAGAACACCCACATCCAGGGGGCCCTACCTCGCTGTGGGACTTTGGTGAGAAGATCCAGCTTTGGTAAAACCTTCCCTTTTTCATCTATTTGTATCCTCCAAACAATTATGAATTCAAACCTGAAAGAGAGGCAAACGTCATTAAGTGCTTTGTGAAATCTGGTTATAAAATTAACCTATAAGTAGCACCTGGTCTCTATCTATCTATCTATGCTGCGCTCCCCTGCTCCTAAAGACATCTACCCACAGATGGAGAAAAAGAATTAACCTATAAGTAGCACCTGGTCTCTATCTATCTATGCTGCGCTCCCCTGCTCCTAAAGACATCTACCCACAGATGGAGAAAAAGTGCAGTCAATTACACAGGAAAATGGAAATTAAGACTATAGCAAGATACTGCTTTGTACCCACTACATTGGTGAAAATTAGTATGACAATGTAAGAGAAGCACAGGATATACAGCAACAGGAACTTATAAATTACCAGTGGGAATATAAACTAATAAACTACTTTCTAAACAATCTGTCATTGACAGAAAGCTGAACATACACCTACCCTATGACCCAGGAATTTGATCTCTAGGTATACGAGCCCAAGAGAAGCTTGTGTACTGTGTGCCAGGAGGTACGAACAGTAGGATGCACAAGGACATTTTGGTGTATTCACCTACTGGAAGATGAACAACAAAAATGTATGAACTACAGCTACATGTGACACCAAGGCAAGTCCCAGAAGCCCACATGATGACACTTTTTAAGGCTTGAAAACAAAGCTTTTCAGGCATTCGTACATAGGTCAAAAAGGCACACATACAGGTAGATACGTGTGCACACATGCACACACAAAGGCAAGAGGATGAAAACAGGAAATACGGACAGCGGCTCTGGGCAGAGCACGGCAGGAAGGGGCCCGGGGCTGGTGAAGGGAAACGGCTGGGATCTGGAGTGTGGGCCTGTTTCCCCATCTCCTCCTGTTGCACGGCTTCTTGGGGGCTCTCCACTCCCTCACACCTGGCCTCCTCCCTTCCATTCCTAAAATACCAGCAGAGCCGCATACATTCCACCTTCTCTTGGCCTTCCCTCCTTGGCCCCTTAAGGACCCCCGCAGTGAAACCATCCCTGGCCTGACGCTTTCCTCCTGCTGCCCAGGACTTCCTCCCCTCTCGCTGCAGACACTCCTCTCTACGAGGTAATATTTATAGAGCACAGTTCCCCTGCCCCCACCCCGCCCAATGTCAGCCCCACCAGTTCCTCCCACTGATAATCTTTAGTCCACAGTTAGGTGGTTTACATCCATCTCCTACTGTTCTACTCCTTGTTTTAACAGGACGTGGGAGGCCTGCGGTGCCTGTGCAGACTCACCCTGGACAGCGGGCGCTCCGGATGCCCATGCAGCGGGAAAAGTTTCCCTCTGAGAGGTGCACCATCTCTGGGTACTTTTCCTGTGTGGGGAGAAGAAACGGGTACAGACAGACTGGCTGGGAGGAGCAAGGGGCTGCATGTGTACGAGGGATGCTCTAACTGGCCGACAGGGATACACTTTCGAAGCATCTTTCCTATTCCCATTCCTCTAAGAGCTATTCCCTCTGTGCCGGCCCCACTCCTGCCTCCTGCCTTCACCCACCAATTCCATGGCCTCTGGCTTCCAGGCTCGGCAACTTTCACTTCCTATAAAATTAACATTTTATGTAACCACTGTAAAACTTTATTCTGATTTCACCAGTTCTTCCACCTGCTTCCATCTGGGATGGCTCCTCAGTCTGCCCTTGTCTCTCACAACTTGGATGCTCTGAAGAGGGTGATGGTCAGGGGATGTCTGTGGGTTCTCAGAGAGCTTTAGCATCTGACCATAAAAGCCTTTCAAACTGAGGCTCTACAAAGGCTGTGGCCATCCCCTCCCACAGCAGACGCTCCGAGCCTGTCCATCCTCACAACTCACCCAAATGGCCCCTAGCCCACACATCCTTCCTAGTGTGGTCAGATTGTGCCCAGTGGAGGCACCTGGCTCCCACTGCGATAAGGGAAAGTGCATGCTTTGGTAAAACTTCATGATGAGATCACATACCATTCTAAAGTCTAAAGTGTTCTTTCAAATAGGGAAATAAAGTGGAATTTCACAAATTTGTAGGCTTGCAACCCTAAGGTAGGTTTGTTTCTCCCTCAGGTAATATAATTCTGGACCTGACTGCTTGTCTCTGTTATTCATAGCAGGACCTGGGAACTTTGGTCATACCAGAACTGACACATTAATTGAGATCATTATAACAACTAAACTTGCTTTATAGGAATGGGATCAGAAGATATATATTCACAACTGATAAGAGTAACAGTGGCCCCATCTTCTCAGTTCTTAAAAACTTTTTTTGGCTGCTCCTGTGAGAACACATTACAGGGTCAGGGGTGATACAACAGAGACTTGGAGTAGTTTCCCCTGTGAGATGTCAAGTTTCCGGGGTGAGCCTCTGAATATACATTCTCCTTTCTGTCCTCTCACAGCATCTGATGTAGAAATAGAAACCGGGGTTGATGCTTAAGTCAGATGCAAGCCCTGCCGTGACCAAGACCAAAACCATCGTGGCTCCCCCATACCTCATGGAAGGAGAGTAAGGTGCAGTTTTCTCTGAGAAATACCTGTCCTGACAGCCAGTAAGAGGACCCCAAGGACAAGGGAGCAGAGCTAGACTCGTGGTGGCAGAGCCTTCTGGAGGCTGCAGATACTGGCTGGATTGAACCAGAACAGCTCAGTCAAATGAGGTTGTGTAGGGACAAAGACGTGTCACAGCTTTTAAAGGAAACAGCCCTGGCTCAGTGAGCTGTTGTCAGCATGGGAAGCCAGGGCTGCCAGCGCCCCTGTGCAGGAAGACGCGATGGAGCAGCACATCCAGACACCAAGCTGTGCCAACCAAACGCTGGGGGGGCCTGGTTTAGGCTTACAGATAATTACTAATTTCAGCAAAACAGTTTTTACAAGAAAATGTATACCTCAATGATTTAAGTGGAAAGTGCTGGTTGATTTTTAAACCTCAGGCTCTTCTAAATTAATAACAACTGTATGAGGGACATAAAGGAAAGCATGTGAACGTGGCAGTTTAGCTTCCAGGCTGTGCTCAGCGGCTGCACGTGGGACTCATCAGAGGCACTGGGCCTGGACTAGCTCCAACATGGGGCCCGAGGCTCAGCCTCCAAGCACAAGGGAGCGATCTCCACCCCCCGCCCAGGCCACTCCTCACCTCCCCTTGTGAGCAAAAGGAGCATTTAAAATGGATGCTTTCACTAAAAATTAAAGTGTACTCCCTTCAATTAAAGTAAGAAGTAGAAATGCTGACATTAGGAAGATATTAGGCATTTGGTATGTTTCTGGGGAACTTTTTTGGAATTGTGTGAAAAGGTCTTTTCTACATAAGTTAATAATATTGCTCCGTTTGTCCAGCTGTATTCATCTGTCTGGTAATTTCAACTATGGAGAGCACAATTGAGAATATGAAGGCAACAACTAAAGGCTGATGAACAACCCAAATAAACAACATAAACATAAAGGATTGGTCTCACTGACAGAAGGTGGCTTTGAAGGAGAAGACAGAAAAGTTGTGAAGAAAGATATAATTAAATACAGAGTGAGCTTGAGGTCATTTGGCATAAGATCACACCTCAACATCTCAACAGTGATGGAAAGCTTTACATGTATTTATTACATGTATTCACATACATGCATTTACATACCAGTATTTGATATTGAGAAAAGATGACCAAATCAGCAAGAAAGAGTTACGATGGTCATACTCTGATAAGGCGGAGATATGTACAATATATATTAGAATACTTGCCATGAACAATAGTTACACAAAAAAAAGTTAACTGGAAAATTATAAACCTGATCTGGAAAGCACCTTAGGCACATCACATTTTGCTACCAATAAAACCAAGGCCCAGAGAAGGGAAGCACCTGGCTGGATTCTCAGAGGATCCAGTCTTGGACTCATTCTAGTGTGCCTGAGTGATTCTGCACCCATGAGAGTTCTCTTGCATAACAGAAAGTGAAGGGGAAGCCTCTGCTTCCAGGAATGTCATCAGGAAGGCTGTGATGTGGGGGACGACTGTCGGGAGGAGGTCTCCTGGGGTCTCGTTATGCACACTAACCGGCTGGCAAGCAGTGACGCCTCCCTTCTGTAGCCCCCAGCCTTCCACAGGAAAGCTCCTCTCTGCTGAGGAATGTTAAGGCATGATTCAAATAGGTGTTTATTCAGCTGCTTGCCATATGCTGGGAGTTTGCATTCAAGAACTCTCCTGGTGTTTACGATAGAACAATGATGGTTGTGAGAATGCTGGCAATTTGATTTCCAGCCTGTTTTTACACCTGAGACCCAGTGCTGGATGCGAGTCCAGAGGGAAGAGAATTTTTAACAGAGCTTTACAGAAAACCAACCTTGTGTTTATGTTTCAGACATAACAGTGCGGTGCCAAAGAAGCATGGTCACATCACCTCCCCTTCCACTATGTCTAACAAAATTCACTCAATTGTATAATTCAATGGGTTTAATATATTCTCAGAGTTGTGCAACCCGCATTACTAATTCCAGAACATTTTCATCATCCCATAAAGAAACCCTGTGCCCTGTATCTATTGCCCCAAGCTCCTCAATATATTCTCAGAGTTGTGCAACCCGCATTACTAATTCTAGAACATTTTCATCATCCCATAAAGAAACCCTGTGCCCTGTATCTATTGCCCCAAGCTCCTCAACTCCACCCCCAGCCTAGACATAAGCAACCACTTATCTACTTTCTGTCTCTATAGATTTCCCTTTTCTAGACATTTCATATAAGTGGAATTATACAATATGTGGTCTTTTGTGCTGGCTTATTTCACTTAAATTTGTTTTCAAGGCTCATCTATATTATAGCATGGATCAGAATTTCATTTTTTATATTGCTGAATAACATTCCACTGTATGGGTATACCATATTTTGTTTATCCAGTCATCAACTAATGGACACTTGGGTTGTTTTTATTTTTTGGCTATTGGGAATAATAATGCTATAAACATTTGTGTACAAATTTTTCTATGTACATATATCTCAGAGTTTCTCTTGGTTATATAACTAGGAGTGGAATTGCTGAGTCATATGATAACTCTATATCACCATTTGAGGAATTGTCAAACTATTTCCCACAGAAGTTGCACTATTTTTATAATTCCATCAGCAGTGTTGGAGGGTTCTCATTTCTCCATATCCTTGCCAACGCTTATTTTCCTTTTTTCAAATTATAGCCTTCCTAGTGGGTATGAAATGGTATCTCAAAGTGGTTTTGATTTGCACTTTCCCCATGTGCTTATTGTGCTCTTTGTATACTTTTCTTTGGAGAAATGTCTATTCAGATCTTTTGCCTATTTTTTAATTAGATTATTTGTTTTTTTATTATTGAGTTGTAACAGTTCTTTATATATTCTAAATACAAGTCACTTATCAGATATGGTGTTCAAAAACATTCTCCCATTCTGCGGGTAGTTTTTTTACTTAGTGGCATCATCTGAAGTACAAAGTTTTTAATTTTGATGAAGTCAAATTAATTTTTTCCCTTTTTTTTTTTCCTTATGCTTTTGGTGTCACAGCCAAGAAACCATTGCCTAATGCAAGGTCACAGAAACTTACACCTATGTTTTAATTCTAGGAGGTTTACATTTCTAGCTCTTAAAATTAGGTCTTTTGCATATTGTGTGAGGTAGGGATCCAATTTCATCCTTTTGCCTGAGAATATCCAATTTGTCCCAGCACCAGTTGTTGAAAAGACTGTTCCTTCCCTATTTAATTGTCTTGGCTCCATTCACATTTTAATGACATTTTTTCTATTTTGAAAGATAGCCTCGTCTAGAGAGAGGTAAGATCAGTAAGGTCACACTGTGGGGCAAAATGCTGGCAAAACTAATTCCAGATTCCTCAGGAACTGGTGCTGGGACAACTGGATATCCACATGCAAAAAAATGAACCTCAATGCCTACCTCATACAATATACAAAAATTTACTCAAATTGATCATAGATATATATGTAAGAGCTAAAACTATAAAACTTCTAAAAGAAAACATAAGAGGAAATCTTTGTAATACTGGGTTACAAAGATTTCTCAGTTACAAAGATTTCTCAGTTATATAACAAAAAGCAAGGACCATAGAGAAACAAACAGGCTTTATCATAATTAGAAACTACTGCTCTTAAAAGCCATTGTAAAGGGGCCGGCCCGTGGCTCACTCGGTAGAGTGCGGTGCTGGTAACACCAAGGCCACGGGTTCGGATCCCATATAGGGATGGCCGGTTTGCTCACTGGCTGAGTGTGGTGCTGACAACACCAAGTCAAGGGTTGAGATCCCCTTACCAGTCATCTTTAAAAAAAAAAAAAAAAAAAAAAAAAAGCCATTGTAAAGAAAAAATGGCCAGCCTCAGACTAACTGAAAATACTGGCAAAAACTTGTATCCAAAATAAGTAAAGGACACTTACCATTCAGTAAGAAGATGATAAACAATCCATTAAATAATGGGCAAATGATTTAAAGACAGCAAAGAAGAGATGTGGATGGCAAAGGACACATCACTAGTTATTAGGGAAATCCAAATTAAAACTACAATGAGATACCACTACATACTCATAAAAATGGCGAATATCAAAAAGACTAACAATAGTAAGTTTTTCTGAAGATGTGGAGCAACTGGAATTACATTGCTGGTGGGAATTGGATAAATTTGGCAGCTTCTTATAAAGTTAAACATACACTTACTACCATGTGATCCAGCAATCCCACTCCTACATGTTTACCCAAGAGAAAGGAAAACATGTCCATACAAAAAGTTACATGCAAATGTTCATTAATAAGAGCCCCAAACTGGGAACAGTGATTCTTTCAAAATGTGCAGTGGGTCACATCACCCTCCTCTGGAACTCCCAGGAAGATGTGAGTGGTGGTAGGCAGAAGGGCAGGGATGAAGCCGGGAGGTGGGCAGGGCCAGGACTCCAAGCTAGTCCACAGAGCCCAGAGTGTGGTCTGACATCCGTTTGGAAAGGACCCTACCGACTGCTATGTAGAGGGTGGATTGGGGTGGGGTGGGTGAATTTAGGAAGGAAGCAGGGGGACCATGGATGGAATCACAGTCCAGTGGCCTCTGTGTACTCTGGGGGAGGGCAGCAGGACTACTGGATGTGGGAGTAGGGGTGGACAGCTCCCGACCTAGAGACCACTGGGGAGCAAGGATGTGGATGAGGCGCTGTTTTCGAGGTAAGCAAGGCAGGAGAGGTGTGTTGGGGATGACCAGAGCCATGGGCTTCAAATGAGTCCCTGGGGAAGTAGGCAGAGATGACTGAGGAGGGAGCGGGCTCAGGAGGGGAGGGGCGGCAGCATCTGCTGACATCCGGTGAAGTCAGTAGAGGCAGTCTGTTGGGCTTGGCAATGTGGCGGTCTCAGTGGGTGGTGGGGACTTCTGCCTGATTCTAGTCCATCAAGAAGAGTATGAGGCAGGGAAGTGGAAATAACAGGCACGGGCGGTTCTGTAATGCAGCCTCATGGGGAGAAGCTGGGCTGCGTGGGGGCTTGAGGTGCTAGTGCCTGTTTGTGTGGAGGGGAATGATCCAGGGCAGAGGGATGCTGGCAAAAAGAGGACTTGGGGACAAACCGTGGCTTTCAGGTGGAGGGTGGGCCGGTGTAGTGACCATGGCTCTGCAGTGGGAGGGCGAGTTCCCAACTAGTGGCGGCTGTGGTCTGACGTAGAAACGGGCAGGGCAGGCTGAAGGACAGCACGTAGAGATGAGCTGAGGCAGGCGCTCCAGTCATCAGAATGGGAACAGGAGTGAAGCGCAAGGGAAGGCAGGATGTGGCGAGGGCCGGGGGCAGGCGGCCGTCAGGACACAAGACTCCTGAGACAAGTGTGCCAAACTTCAGAAAGGTTTAGAAATGCCTGCAACATGAGCGCTTGGAAGAACAACGACCCACCCTCACTTCAAAAAGGAAACTAACAAATAGGAAGTGGCTTCTCTGTGCCAGATGCTGGCCCAGGCTCTTCACACACATTATTATGTATATATTGCTGCACATATCATATAATAATCACATTTTTATGGAGTGAACGGGTATGTGGTTCCACTCAGACTGCAGGTTCTGCTAGCAGCTCTGGAGCCAGCATGGCCACTCTGCCTGGGACAAGGGGCCCTGGTCCTCAGCTTAAGCCTGCTCAGCCACTTGTTGGCTGCACGTCTTTGAGAAATCATTTTTAAACTCACTGAGCCTCGGTTGTGTGTTTTCAACATTTAATTCAAAATAATTTGGGACTTACAGAAACAGTGCATGAGGAGGAGCAGCCGCCCCTCATACAGGCGTCGCCTCCCTCTACGCTGCCCCACGCCTGACACAGTGCCCCTCGTCCCCACCACACAGAGGGTCCTTCCCCAACTGAGGAAACCTCCTGTATAACCCTGTCTTTCCCCTTCACATCCTTACAGTTTAGGTGCAGCTGCAGGTGCGACAGACGGCTCAGTCCAGGTCTGACGCCACGTATTGGGCGGGGGCGATGCCATTGTGGATCAGTGCCCCATAGCCCCAGCCCTGCCTCTGAGGGACAGCCTGAGACCACAGTCCGTTCCCCAGCCTAAGCCTCATGACAGCAGAGATCGATTTTCTGTTTTGCCATTCCTTCTGCATTTTTGGTTGGCTTTCTACCAGCAGAACGAGCTTTTTCTCTCCCTTATTAATTTGCATCAGTATTGACCTGCAGTTACTTGTTTATTCCACGGCTGTAAATTGGTGTGATTACTATTGATTGTGATGCTCAGACCCCCAGGTCCGGTTTGTATGAACCCCTACAAGCTGCTCCTGGGTCCTCCAACACATCCCCGCTGTTCTTTGAGGTCTTCCCAACTCTGCACCATAAGTTATTCTGGGCTCATTGTTACTTCCCTGCCCAGCTCCAGAATCAAGCATTTCTCTAAGGAGCCAACAGTATTTAGAAACCAAGACCTGAGCTCGTTGCTCCTAGAGCTTCATTACTTCTAGACCCTTGTATTGGGTGGAGCTGGGAAAGACACATTGGTGTGCGCACACACCAGATCCATGCCTACAGCCTTGTCCACTGCTGTCTCTGCTCAGCGCACATATCAGTCCACCCCTTCTCATGTCTGCAAATTGTTTTGCCGACTGTGAGACCTGCCTCCTGCTTCATCCTCAGTGTAGCTCCTTGTTTGGTTAGCCAACTTACAATCTCTCAAAAGTGCCTGCTGCCCCCTCACCACCCACTCCTCTGCAGGCACACTGGTGCCTCTACAGAGGGAAGGAAAGGAAGCAGGCAGGAAAAAGCACTCCCTTTAAGAAATCTAAAAATGTGTATGACACTGAGTGAATACAACATAGTCATCCATTCGATGCTAAGAGACTCTCCTGGACCTAATACTGGGTTAGGAGCCTTTGTCCCTCAGGCCAGAGAGCAGCAGAGAAAGGAGGCCTCAGCCCATGGGGAAGGTGTGACGGAGTTCTCAGACTGTCATGAACCATAAAAAGGGGACTGGCCATTCTAAGGCAATTCTGGAGAAGAAATCCTTTGTAACGTCACAATCATTTGAAGTAACACAATCAACTGCTGGCAGTACCAGAAGCCCCTTTTGGAGATTTCCTCATCACCACAACCACCAGAAGAGAGAGTACACTCACTGACACAACCGACATTTAAACAAAAACCTCCCAGCTATAAGGCTGAACAAAAGCTGCCCAACTTCCAAGTCTTTTGATTACATACTGGATGGAAAGATTATATTTCCAAGTCTAATAGTGTGGATGTTCAACTAGTTTTTCTAGACTCTGTTTTTAAAGTAAACACTGCATGAAGTAATACAAACAGAACTGAATGAAGTAGCTATTACCTCCTGTAAACCATATTATCCTAAGTTTCCTGGATGTGGTTCTAAGGACCAGAGACACAGAACACAGACCCACCTGCACATAGGTCTACACCCACGAGTCATCTGGTTAGTAAAAAAAAAACAACGGAGCGCAGCAGCTTGCTGGCTCAGGAGGAATCAGCTTCACTTGTCTGACCCTGTGTGGGGGGCGGGAGTCAGAGATTGATGCCATCAGTGGACGTCCATGAAAGACTCCTCAGGGGACCTGCACAGCAGGAACCATCCACAAAAATAACTGGGAATAGCTGAGTAGCTCTGTCAAAGTATTGCTTGTCCAGAGGGAATTAAAAAAAAAAAGTGTCCTAAATGTTGCTTAGTAAAACAAACAACCAGAAGAACTTCTATTCCAAGCCCATGGTGGGTTATAAACCTGGGAAAGTCAGAATGTCATTGCAGCACTAAGGGCTGCAGCAGTGAAAACACAAACCTCCACAGACGGGAGGGCCTGGCCCAGCCTGGGTGTCACTCAGGGTCTCGCTGGTATTCATACCCCAGAACCCTCTCAGGGGCTTGTGCCAAATGTTCTCCGTGTGCTCTGAGCCCCAGTGGGGCAGCCCTGCCCTCAGTGCATTGCCTCATCTCCAGATCTCTCCAAAGTAGGCCCTCACCAGGCACCTGGGCCTCCACCTCCATCCTCCCTTCACCCAACTCTTCTTGTTTGTACAGACTTGGGAAGAAGCTGGGACCTAAGGGCTGAACGAGACCCACCTTATTGGAAATATATTCCAATAGCATTTTAAAAACAAAGATTTGGGGAGTTTTAATAAATAAACAGCAACATTGATCATGAGGAAAATGGAACCAGAGCAGGGAACAGCAAACAAGCAGCTGCAGGACAAATTCCATACCTCCTGTTTTTCTATGGTCCCCAAGCTAAAAATGGTAGGAAAAAATTGAAAAGATTTTGTGACATGGGAAAATTATATGAAATTCAAATTTCAGTATCCACAATAATGTTTTATTGGCATAGAGCCACATTTATCCTTTTAGATATATATAGTCTATGGCTGCTCTTGTGCTACAATGGCAGCACTTAGTGGCTGCACCGCATGGCTTCAAAGCCTAAAGTAGTGACTCTCTGGCCCCTGACCAAGGGAAGCCCGTGGAGCTCCACACAGTTTGAATGTTCATGAGACACAGACAAACCGAAGGAGAGGGTAGAGGAGGCCCCAGGCTAGGGGGAATCAGACCACGTGTCGTGCATAGAGAAAAGTCTGGTGGGAACCACATCATATCTTTATTAGTGTTTTCTTTCGGGAAGTGACCCTGGGAAACAGAAGTGAAGCATATTAAAAAACAACCACCCACCACACAATCACTCCAGATGGCATAGTGATAGTTTAGCTGGAGCTATGTTTGGAGAGGAAGGTCTGTTTGTCCTGTGTGGCCTTAACTACCAAGCCTGAGATGGATGGACTTTTTTTTCTTCTCTTTTTCACCCTTCTTGTCTACAAGTCTCCCTTAAGGTCCCAGTTCAGGTGCCATTTCTGTGCTTCTGTATAGTTACAAAATGGTTCTCAAACCTCTGGGGTAAAATTCCAATGGAAATTCCTTTATTCCCATAAACATTTCTATTTTCTTATGGTTTTTACTATGTTTTTTCATATTTCATTTTACTTCCATTAAGCTAGAAAAATTCCTCAAAAAAGCCCCCAGTTATTTATTTTATAATTGAATATTTAAATTTCATTTATCTTTTGTTTGTAGTCTTTGGTACTTACAGGGATTTCTGTCTCGGGAAACAGAAAACAGTGTTCCAATCTGGCTTTGTGGACAGCCAAGTGGGAGTGCTGTCTTCCGACCTTGTTCACACCATGCAGGGCGAGACCCAGTACTGCCCTTCCCATGTCTTACGTCACATCACTCCCCCAAAGAAAACCAAGACCAGAATTTCTCAACTAAATTTCTCCCTCCATATTTTCACTCTACTCCCAGACACTCTCTATAGAGGGTTTCTCACTGGACACTGCCTACCTTTGCTAGGGCAATCACAGAAAGAAGCTCCGAGGAGCAGAGACTACCACATTGGGGTGTGGGGAAGAGATGACTTGCCCTGCGTGTCCACCTTCTCCTCTTACCTTGCTCCTTCTCAATCAGAGGGATCCACAGGTGGATGAGAACTGGCCCCTGCCTGCCCTTGGCCAGCCCAGACAAGACGGGAGCCTGTGACGCTCCAAAGTCCACACACTCAAAGAGCTCCATCTTAAACCAGTTTGAAAAAAACCCTTAGAATTTTTTAGGAAATCAAGGAGGTGCTGGTGAGAGAAATTACAATATGAAAGTATGGCCATAAATTCTTTGTCTAGAAAATGGAACAAAGGGATGTGGGAATACTAAAAATAAATAAAAGTTATAACTTTTTTTTCATCTACATTTCTCATTTTAGAATAGAAAGGGGAAATGTATGCAAGCAAAATCTGTAATACATACAGCCAAGAAACATGTCCCCTGAAACCAACCTAAAGGCAAATGTACCATTAAAAAACCAACCTCCCATTAAGATTACTAGATCACTTTGGATTAGAATATGTCCTAGCAGTAGTTTTATTTTTAAGACTGTCATTCTAAACTAATCAAATAGCAATTATATGCTTTGAAAAGTTAATTCCGTTCTCTCCTAGACCACTAGTGTAAAAAGGTGAGCCAAGTTGGTTTATTTAAAATAATAAGAAATGATTTAACAGAATATGAAAGTAATATTCCAGATATTCACTGGAAATTTTGTAATTACTAAGGTTTAAACTCTCTCTTTATTTCATAAATCTCACAATAATTCTGTCCAAAAACATTAAAACTGGTTATAATTTAAAGTTCTTATGGTCTCATCTAAATTTTTCCATAGAATCACAGAATTTTTCAGATCAGTGAGAGTTTTTAAGGTCTTCAGGTTCTTTTTTCAAAAGACCAATCAACCACCCCCGACCTCCCCATGCACAATTGCAGGCCCTATGCACTCAGCATTGAGTATGCTCATCCAGTCCTTCTGGCAATCGTATGAAATCTTTGGTATAATGCCCATTTTAATGAAACAGGCACAGAAAAACTAAGATACTTGCTCAGGATAAACAACTAGTAAATAGACTCAAACTTAAGGCAATCAGATTCCAAAACCTGAGCTTTTTCATGAACACTCAACTATATAACATTTCCAAGCTCAAATATAGTTGTAATGTACAGGCCAAGTTTTGTTACAATCAGTTTTGTAACATTAATTCTTTGTTGGTGACTTTGATGGTAGCAACAAAAACATTTTTGTTGGGAAACATAAATGCCCCTAAAAAGTTTGTCCATATATTTCCCATCTAGTGCCAGACATGAATAAGACCAAGTCTCAACCTTCAAGAGCCCCAATCTAGTAAAGGAAACTTCCTATGTCTTGTTTTTAATTCAAAGTCCAGGGCTGGCTGGTTAGCTCAGTTGGTTAGAGTTCAGTGCTATAACACCAAGGCCAAGGGTTTGGATCTCCATACCAGGCCATCTGCCAAAACAAACCAACCAAAGTCCCTAGTTTTCTCTACAGAAGAAGGTTATAAGAAACCCACGGTGGGTCTCAGAGTCCAGAACTTCTCTGGCTCTTCCCATGTTTTTCAGGCAGGCCTGCTGTCACAGTGGGGACAGGGCCTTTCTGCCTCTATATAGAGAGTGTTGACCAATCCTTCTCCTACTGTCTTCTCTACTTTCGGAAGTACTAGACACCTCTCGTTTCTGAGCAGACTGGGATTTTACAGAACAAGTCAACCTCAAGGCTGTTGGTGATGGGAGAGATTTCTCTGGTCTTAGTCAAAAACCACACTTTCATCTGCTTCCTAGCTTCTAATATTTTATTTCTGCCTTCTTCCCGCCTATTCTTTATCTGTGCATTTATGTCTTTTAAAAACCTCTTTACGAGCCGGCACCGTGGCTCACTCGGGAGAGTGCAGCGCTGATAACGCCGAGGCTGCGGGTTCGGATCCCATATAGGGATGGCCGGTGCGCTCACTGGCTGAGCATGGTGCAGACCACACCGTGCCGAGGGTTGCGATCCCCTTAGTGGTCCAAAAAAAATAAAAATAAAAACCTCTTTACTGCTATTTTGAAGAGTTTTGGTAAGGTATCTGATAAATGCGTATTTTGATATGCCATTTTTTTTTTTTTTTTTAAAAGATGACCAGTAAGGGGATCTTAACCCTTGACTTGGTGTTGTCAGCACCACGCTCTCCCAAGTGAGCAAACCAGCCATCCCTATATGGGATCTGAACCCATGGCCTTGGTGTTATCAGCATCGCGCTCTCCCGAGTGAGCCACAGGCCAGCCCTATATGCCATTTTTTTAGGACTTTCATATTTAACAATATTTTTAATTTTCCATCAGACTTGATGAATGATTTTGATATAGAATTTAAGGTTTAAATAATATTTAAATTATATTTTATTAAAAAAGCCAATGATATAGGTCCAAACTTGCACCTTAAATGATTTCAGTTTTTAAAAATGGGAGAAAATAAATGAACCATGAAGTCTACACGTCTTTAGAAAAAGAGTGACTCCCCCACCTCCAGGACAAAGAAAAACAGGGCATAAATAACTTACATAAATGAAATTTTAAATGGCTGAAATTTTGTATTGCATCAAGAGCTGATGGTTAAGAAAAATAAAATAAAACGAATACTAGGCAAGAGAATTAAAACCCAAGGGGGGATGAAAAGCTATGTAGAACAGTCCAAAGGACAATAATAATTTATTCTATTTGCACAGTAGCTCTAGCTTTGAAACCACACCTTCATGAGGCAGGGACATAAAATTATGCCCATTTAAAAAAAATAGGAAAGACAAGGCTCAGAGACATGCAGTGCTGCACCAAGGTCCCAGAGCCAGGAGTAGAAGCGGTGGCCTGAGCTGGTCAGCTGCTCATGTAGGGTTTCCCAAAGCAAATTTTAGGTTATCTGCATTCCTGCTGAAGTGCTGATTAGAATGGAGGGAGATCAGAGATGGTTTTACTCGGAAACTAATAAAGCTAAAGCTTCAGGGGCCCTCCTTGCACGGGCTCCTTTCAAGGCCCTTACCTATTCTTTCCCTGAATAAACTTTTTTTTTTCCTTTTTGTCTTTTTTACTGACCGGTAACGGGATCGCAACCCTTGGTGTTGCGCCCGCACTGCGCTCAGCCAGTGAGCGGGAACCGGTCTCCACATGGGATCTGAACCCTCGGCAGGAGCGCCGCCGCACTCCCAAGTGGTGCACTCTCCAGTGAGCCACCGGGCCAGCCCATGAATAAACTATTTTTTAGAACAGTTTTATACTGACAGAAAAACTGCTAAGATAGTATAGTGTTCCTATAACACCCCACACCCAGTTTCCCCTATTGTTAACATCTTACATCAGTGTGGCACACTTGTTATAATTAATCAACCGATATTGCTGCATCATTATTATAACTATAGTCCACACTTTATTCAAATTTCCTTAATTTTTACTTAATGTCCTTTTTCTATTCCAGGATTCACATCCAGGATCCCACTTTGCATTTGAGTTTAGTGAAAAGGCAGCAAAGTTCACCGAGATTCTTGCTTCTCTGTATTTCCCCTTTATGTGCTGCCACCAGCTTAAGTATCAAGCTTGATTATTTTAATAAGTGGCTCTCATTTCTTTAAAAAAATTTAAGAAAAAATGCAGAGTTTTTATTTGGGTCCTAGAATAACGCTCGCCTTGTAGTCTCGCCACAGACCGCATAAACCAGCTCCACCAACCACCAATCACCACTGGCCTTCATTATTGGCCCAGGCAGGAGGAAAGAACCAGCTTATTATGGGCTTCACTTAAAACTCAAAACAGTTAATGGGATAGTAGCAAACACTGTGTTTTCATTTATTCATTTCTCTTCAGATCATCCATGAATTGGCAAAACAGATCATATAAGCATTCATATTTCACCATGGACTATCTCTTGAATTAGGGGAAATGAGGGCAGAAGAAAAGAAAATCTGTTGCTGTCCTAAAATGGCTTTGTTTTCCTAGAATAACCCTCTGGAAAAGTATTTCAGGTTCACACTATTCATGGTCAACACAGCTTGATAAGCTTGGACTGACTCATTCCAAGCCACGGTGGACTGTCAGAGGCCTCTTTTTCTTTGTCCAGTGAGCTTTCTCATCTCCCATTTTCTGGAGACAAACCCCACCTGTTCACAGCACCTGGCCCACCTTACCACGGCACCATCAACACCTTGTACACAGTATGTGGTCCCTTTGGGCCACCCCTCAGGCCTCTGGGACTGAGAGGAGGAAGCTGTGGAGATGACATGAGGCTGCTGAGAGGCCCACTCAGCAGGGGGAAGAAGCCTCCATCCCAAGGCCCAGCAACACTTTTTTTTGATTGTTTGAAATACTCCAGCCCTCCTAGTATCTATAAGAGCCACTGAAGTTCCTTTTTCACTTAAGGCAACGTGAATTGGGTTTCTGTTCCATCCACTGTCACTTGTATTGAAAGAGCTCTAATAAAAAACATAGGCATGATGTTAAATGCTATGCATCAGGGAAATGCAAGTTAAAACCACAGTGGTGTACCATGATTCACACCCAAACGGCTACACTGACTGAAAACCAGTGTTGAAATGGGTGTGAGCAACTGGAACCCTTTTACACTGCTGGTGAGAGTGTAAATTGGTACAGTTACTTTGGAAAACTGTTTGGCAGCATGAACATACGTATACCATGATTCAGCAATTCCACCCAATATAAATCTGTACACTTGTTCACATGCTCATAGTGGCACTGTTTATAATCGCCAGATCTGGGAAATGCCCAGGAACAATATGATGGATACTTTGGGACATACACCCAACAGAATATTACACAGCAATGAGATGATTGATCTATGATTACACACAATATAGGTTAACTTCACAAACACAATGTGGGGCAAAAGAAGATCAGCACAGAATATTACACATGTCGATTCCATCCACATCAAGTTGCGGCAGGCTAGTGGTTTTTGCTGTTAGAAGTCAGCAGAGTGCTTGCCCTTGGTGGAAGAATGACTGGAAGGAGCAGAGGGGCTTCTGGGGGCTGCTCATGTTCTGTTTCCTGATCTGAGTTGTGGTTATACACGTTCATTTTGTGGAAAATAATCAAACTGTATATTTATGATATATGCCCTTTTCTGTACATATATATTTCAAAAAAAAAAAAGTTAAAAAATAAAACCTCATTAGCATATGATTTGGTGAAAAAGACAGACAATAAATAAATAAACTAGGTACACTAAATTTATAATTTAAACATTGTGATGATTGCTGAGATGTATATTCTTTACTGTTACCATTCCAGGTTGGAGAATGCTTTTTTTTCTCATCTGGAAGCCCTGCAGCCTATTTTGGTGACTTTACTACCCGTCTGGATCTGTTCTAGCTCTGTCATATCTATACTAGAGAACAGTGACCATAAATCCATATAATATTGTGTACAAATTCTCCAGGATTCGGTACAAAGAACATCTAACCTATTTTGTTTCCCATGATCTTCCTAGATTAAGACTAGCAATCTGCAAACATTTCTTAATGCTGTGGTATCTGGAATACTGCTCTAAAGAGCAGTCAATATGTCTTTTCTTGGGTCAGGATTGAGAGACAAGGGCTTATCTTTCAATAAGTATGTTCTCAATTTTTTTCCCCTGAAAGTCTCATCTTATGCACAATGATTTTTGATGATTTTTCTGTGTGCTCTGAATAATATTTTCAGTATATTACCATTCTCTTGGTATTTCAGTGTGTGGAAAGGCTTACAGTTATCTGAAAATATGGAGATTTTAATGTTGACACCCTCTTGGCTCATTATACAAAACCAGCTTTTCTGTATCCTGAAACTATGGTCCACGTGATTTTGTTCAAATAAAATGAGTTGCATCACATTTGAAATAAATGGGCCAAAACCACGATTTACAACTTTTAACGTTTGTGAGCTTTCCATTTATCTTCCAAAATCTCTTTCTATTAATAATTCAGCTAACTTGTAAGTTTCAATAATACTTGAAAAAACATACTAATTTCCAGAAGCCAAGGCTGACCAAAGAAGTGGAAAACGGTTGTACAGTTGTTAGCTTTATTTGGAAATAGACGCTGTGTTTAAAGGCTGTACAGGCACCAGGCCTCCACCTCTACCCCCACCATACACTGGAGGCTTGCATAACAATGTTCTAACTCTGATTATGCAGTCCTGGCCAACAGGAGGAAATGGAAACAGTGTGGGCTAAGACGGCCAAGCTGTCCACTTTTTTCTTAAAGACAAAACAACCAAAGGACAGATTCCGATTTCCTAAAAGTCATGCTTCAGACAAATACAAATTCTATGCTGTTTTTAAAATAAAATATCTTTAAGCATAGATTATCTATACATTTGTAACAGAAAGAACATTCTTTATTTGCAAGTGCCATAAGCACTGAATACTAACCAAATGTGTTTCACCACCTCTTATCAAGCAAGAAAATACAATGAGAAGAAACCAAAGTTAGAGTCTGGAAAAAAATCTCAGAACAAGTAGTTAACAATTTGTTACATTGAGCTGGCCAGGTGGCTCAGTTGGTTAGAGCACAGTGCTGTGACGCCAAGGTCAAGGGTTCAGATCCTCATACTGGGCAGCTGCCCCCCCAAACCAAAAAACTCTAATTTGTTCTGTTAACAATATTAGAGGCACTGAAAGCCCTCTGCTGAAATGTGTCTCACCACTGACACGCCATTACAGACCTTGCTCCACCAGTGTCTGTAGTGCCTTCCAAGAGCACTTGCAAATATCTTTGGGTCCTCTCTGCCATACCTTTGTATGTGAGTGTGATAATGATGTTCTCATAAGGTGCTCCTAAATGACTGGCTTAGGCTAACAAGTTATGGACATGTGAAATCATTTAACTAATTAAAGCCTACAGCAAGGAAGGTGCTTAACAGACATTTTTTGGGGAGATTGGAGGAAGTAGGGAAGATACCATGTAGTTTGTGTTTATCAGATGAATACACTATTTTAAACATATTAAAAACATCATAAAGATTGGATAAAAACTGATAGTCAGGAAATGTGAACATATCATTATTCTCAATTTGTAATTACAACTAGACTTTGTAAGATAAGGTAGTTTAGAAAGACATTCAGCAACAATTCTAAATAAAAGATAGATTTGCAGGATGTTTAGTTTGAAATCTTCTTTAAAAGCATAAAGAATCACCTCACACCCATTAGAATAGCTATTTTTGACAGACAATAACACGTGCTGGTGAGAATGTGTGGAAAGCAGAATTCACGCACTGCTGGTACAGCCAGTCCTATAATAATGTCATTATAATTTAAAGAATGTGAAATGGTATGGCTACTTCGTAAAACAGTTTGGTAGTTTTCTTTGTTCTCTTTTTTAAAATGTCCTCTATAAATTCTGAAATACATTAACATATTAAGCAGACTTATAATAGTTTCTTTAAATTTCTTAGTAATGCAGGTATTTTTCCCCCCCTTTTTTTGTCTTTTTTCGTGACCGGCAATGGATCGCAACCCTCAGTGTCACGCCCGTACCGGACCGGGACCGGCAACAGGATCGCAACCCTCGGTGTTGCGCCCGCTCCTCGCTCAGCCAGTGAGCGGCCGGTCTGTATGTGGGATCCGAACCCTCGGCGGGAGCGCTGCCGCACTCCCAAGCAGCGCACTGTAGCAGTGCACCACTGGGCCGGCCCTATAATGCAGGTATTTTATTTATTCATAATCCCATATATGTTCACTCCTCATGGAAGCCTCAAGATGGGGATTTACTGTCTCTTGCAAGGTGAATGACCTTGTCTCTCATCTTCTTAATCCCTAATCCTGGGCCCCACACTGGTACTTCTTCCAGGGAGGCATGGCTGGGGAGACACAATCTCCTCTTTGATATGAGATCCTCCTAGGGTTGTCCAATCCCTTTCTCAATGTAATGTAGTTCCCCTTTTCATAGATAATAATTCTGTCATTTGAATCTTTATGGCCTGGGACAAACAACTGAGGGTATTGAACAAGGTAATATCCTTCTCTCCACAAAAAACATTTGCCTGAGTTCATAACCTGGGGATTGGGATATGGAGAGGGAGAAGGTACAGTACGGAGGGACTTTTTTTTTTTTTTTAAACCCATAGCTGCTTCATCTCTCTTATTTTTGTTTTTATATTGAGATGAAATTCACATAACGTAAATATTTTAAAGTGATCAATTCAGTGACATTTAGTATATTCTCAATGTTGTGCAACCAGTACCTCTAACAACTTCCAAAACACTTTTATCACTCAAAAATAAAAGCTGTCAATCCCAACTCCCCCATCCCCCAGCCCCTGGCAACCACCACCAATTTCTGTCTTTAGGTATTCTGGTTATTTTATATAAATTGAATCACACAAAATGTGACCTTTTGTTTCTGGCTTCTTTCATTTTAGCATGAAGTTTTCAAAGTTTGTCAGTACATCATTCCTTTTTGTGCCTAAATAATATTCCATTGTACGTAAATACCACATTTGTTTGGTTTCTTTTTATAATTTCTATCTCCTTATTCTTATTTTGTTCATATGTTGTTTTCTTAATTTCCTTTAGCTCTCTGAGCTTATTTACAGTTCACTTAAAGTCTTTGTTTAGTAGGTCCAATGTCTGGGCTTCCTCAGAGATGGTTTCTATCAATTTATTTATTTCCTGTGAATGGGCCATTCTTTCCTATTCCTATTCCTTTCTATGCCCCGTATTTTGTTGTTGCTGTTGAAAATTGGGCATTTAGAATATTAGGAATGTGATGACAATGAGAATCAGATTCTCCCCTGTTTTCAAGGGTTGCTGTTGCTGATTGCGGAGGGCTGTAGTTGCCTATTTAGCAACTTTTCCAAACCACTTTGCAAAGACTCTATTCCTGCTTCTGTATGGTCACACTGACATCTCTGTTGCACTACATCATGGGTCAGACAGTGGCCTAACAGAGATTTCCTTAAATACCTGGAGCCAAAAAGAAAAAAAAAACAACAACCCATTACCCTCCTGGTCTTTGTAGTTTGGCTCTGCAGTGGAGGTGGGATACTTCAAGCATTCTCCCGTAGCCTCACCTGCTGCTTGCTCTGACAGAGGTGCAAGCCTAGCTTCCTCTCAGGTCTTTTCTGAGCATGCATCCAGTCCTGAGCATGCATGTTGTACCCTGTTTTCTGTGGTACATGTGGTGGCCCTTCTAAGCCCTTATTCCCCTAATAAACCTCCCCTTCAGCCTCTCCTTCCAGGATTTTTGGGTTTATCTGCCATTCTCTACCCCCAGCAGGCATGAGTAGTATATGACTTTAAATCTTTCTACAGGTGCTGCCAGAAAACTACTCCAGCCCAAGGGATGGCAGTGAAACAAAGGTCAGCCTCTGCATGGTCCCTTGGGGACCCACCAGACAGATCACAATGCACAACCGCTGTATTTTAAAGTCTGTATTTGCCCCCTGGCACCAGCAAGTTGCACCAAGAACATGGGCTGCCAACCTCACAGCTGTTGCCACTGGTATCACGCTGCCTTAATGACAGATGATAGGCAGGCAAGTGAAAACACCACAACACATGCCACCATAATTCAGCTGCCTTTTCTTCACCAAGTTCTTCTCCAGTGGCTGCAAATGTTTGATTAGATTCCAGAGTTCTGATAAAGTTTCTTTTGTCAATTTTTGGCAGTTTATGGTGGTTTTATGGGGTTTTTTTTTGTTTTTTTTTTTAAAGATGACTGGTAAGGGGATCTCAACCCTTGGCTTGGTGTTGTCAGCACCACGCTCAGCCAGTGAGCAAACCGGCCATCCCTATATAGGATCCGAACCCGTGGCCTTGGTGTTATCAGCACCGCACTCTACCGAGTAAGCCACGGGCCGGCCTTTTATGGGGGTTCTGATTCTTCGTGTACACTACTCTGCCACATTTTGTGACAATACCTTGGTTTGGCATTTTTTTTAAATATTAAATATAAGCCTGGCATACAACCCAGCTTAGGAATCTAGCCAAGAGAAATGAAAACATGTGCATGCAAAGACTGATGCATGAATGTTCACAGCAGTTTTATTCACTATAGACAAGTTCAAACAATCCAAATTTCCATCACCTGGTGATCAGATAAACAAATGTGGTATACCCAATGGAATACCACTAAGCAATAAAAAGAAAGTGCTGATCCATGCTACAAAATGGATGAACCTCACAAACATTATACTAATTGAAAGAAGCCAGACATAAAGATCACATATTATATGATTCCATTTATATAAAATGTTCAGTAAAACCTAGAGACAGGAGGAAGATTAGTGGTTTTGTTTTTGTTTGTTTTGCTTAGGACTCACTGTGCTTTTCTAAACAGAAGACTCATTTCTATCTTTAATTCTGGAATTTTATTAGTCATTTTTTTCTTTAAATATAGTGTCTCTCATTCTTTTTTGTTAAACTGATTTATTCCATGTTTTTTAACTGCAGTCATATTTTCCATCTCATTATCTTTCTGCCTTTTAGGTTATTTCCTCAAATCTATCTTCTAATTTTCTTCTTTAGCTATATCTGACCTGTAGTTTGACTTATTCCCTGATTTAAATTTTCTTTTAAATTCTAAAGACTTTTTAGAAAAATGTATAGATGTCAATTTGTTTTTCTAATTAGCTTTTAAAAATATTGCCCTATTTTTCACTTAAGTTTTCTACTTGTTCTATCATCATGTTGATAACTTTAACCTTATACTTAGCAGTGTTTATCCAGATTGCCCTATAATTCTCAGTTAATGAAGGTTTGTTTTTTCAAGTAATAGATAATTCTTTAATGTGCACTTCCCTTCAGCTGGGGTCATTTTTCTGTGATAATTCTGCCAGTACCAGTGTGCAAATATCCCTCCAGGGCAGTTTTATGGTGGCTTCTTCCAGAGCCTGGGGGAGTCACTATAGCCACAATTTACATTCCTTTTTGACTTGGGTTTCTGCCTAGATCACATACAGGTAGGGTAAACTGAGACCCCATATCTATGCCCAGGATCTTGAAAGGTGGGGTTTTTTTCACCTATAAAGTTTCCTGAAGCTTCCTGAGCTGGCTGGCAGCTTTTATTGTCTCCTTTCCACAGACAGAAGTCTCTGAGGCTCCAAGAGGAAGAGGACCCATTCCAGCTCCGTCCAACACAGGAATTTTAATAAAGGGGTGAGTCAGGCCCACCCAACCAAAACCACATGTGCACGAGGGAAGAGAAGTTCTTCAAAGGAAGGGGGTGCTGTTAACAGAAGAAAAAGGGGAAGGGTTTTGGGCAGACCAAACAACATACGTCTGCTAACACAGGCTCACCCTCTGCCTACCAACATGTTCGGTCACACTGTCTTCATTGTCTCTCACACATATGGTGTTGGTCACTCCACAGAGGATGGATGGACATCTCCACCCAAAATTTGGTTCGGATGTTGAGACTGATGGTGCCACACATGAACCAAGAGAATATGAAGAAATTTATTACTCACATAATAAGGCTTTCGAGGAGGGAGGGAAGATCCCAAGCAGGACCAAAAATTGCTGAAGAGAGCAAGGATAGGTGACTGGGTTTGGCTTTTATTGTGGGTATGAGGGGGGTTGGGGTGAAGATTCTTATACCTTGGCTGGGGCTTGTGCCAGTGCCAAGTAGGGAGCACATGGGCTTTCTTCTCAGCTTGCCCAGATGTGAGGCAGAAGGGGAAGAAGGAGGTGAGGTGCAGAAGCTATCAGCAGTCAGCTATCAAAAATGGAGTCAGACTTTTTGGTTCTCTATCATTTGCACATCTCTAAAATTATCCTCCTAAAACATGAGTGTTTTCATGTTACTATCCCCCTCAAAACTATAGTGATTTTTCTAGAGCCTAGAATAAAGACTAAATTTCTAAAATGGGTACTCAAAAGTCGTCTGTGAAATTTCCCCAAACTTACTCTCTAGTCTTTGCTTCTAATACTTCAACCCAGTCCCAGTGAACAGTCTTCCTTCCAGCATCACCTGTAAAAATTCTTATTTTACTCAAATGCCATGTCTTCAGGAAATCCCCCTGCTTCCTCTTGTATGTCCCCATATAATTTGTGTATTACAGCAATCACTTCTGATTACAGTTAGGCATACATATTTATTGCTTCAACTAAATACTGAAACACTGAAGCAACAGTACGACATACAATTTGATAAGAGTGTCTTACTTTGAACTGTTAGCATAGTACATAGGTACATAGTAGGTGCTCAATAAACAGTTGTTGAATTTATGAATGGACACAACCTACAAATGAAAATGCAAATAAATAAATAAATTAGAAGGGATTTAGTGCAACTGGGAAGTATGAAAGAATGATTGGGAAACAAATTTAAAGAAGAAAGAAAATACGGAAATTTTTATAAGTGTTTTAATATAAAAGCTCTAGAACTTTAGGAAAGACGCTTGGCTCAAGATAGAAACAACTACTGCAATTCCTAGCACATAAGTGCCTGTTGAATCAACAATATGCCTAGATGGTTAAAATAAATGTAGAAACAAACAATGAAATAAGAAAAAAACAAAACACTGAGCACCTACTCTGTGCCAAAGTATGTGACAAACCCACATACTTAGGCAAGACCCTCATCTGATTTTGGAAAGCAAAGAGTGAACTGAATAAAGCCAACGCATACCAGGAGTCATTGCCAGGGACTTGTTTGGAAAGAACTTGTATCGCTGCAGATGGGAGTCATAGGAGTGGGACCTCATTAACTGGGCCAGGCTGAGACTGGGGGTGGCAGTGGTGAAGTGAGGACAGGTCTCTGAGAAGATATGAGGAAGTGGGACTAACTGTGGTTGTTTGATTCAGCCTGTGATTCATATTTGACACAAATCATAATGTAATGCCTGCATAGAGCTTGTGATGTTTCAAGAAACTGAACTGAGAGCCATCAAATCATAGAAAGCTTGGTTACAGTTAAGTGCTCGGCCACTGCTAATCCTCCCCTCTAAAGACATAAATAAGCCATTTTCAACATGTAAACATTTAAAATTTACTTTTGCTGCTCTGAATCATACACACCAAATGGCATACCATCATAAACAGATGATGGCACGGCTCCCCCAGCTAGCAGGCTGGTGATTTCATAGTGAAAATATTGTTTGTTTCACTAAAGCCTGCTTACAATTAGTCAATTTAAAATCAAAATAACCTTTATCCACTGAGGACTTTGCATCAGTATGTTATAATTAATGGTTTTAAACTATCCTCCAGAAAAAGAAGGAAAAAAAAAAACTTCTCTGTAATTAAAAAAAATGCTAAGAATGAAATAAAGCAACTATAGTTTTTGAACCTTTGATATAATTAAGGGACAATTCTCATGAGACAGAGCTAAAAACTGTTTAATATTTCTGTAATCACTTATAAATATTGTAAATGAATCAAACTAAAAGAAAATAACCAAATCAATATATACT
Source organism: Galeopterus variegatus (assembly GCF_000696425.1). Taxonomy (NCBI): domain Eukaryota; kingdom Metazoa; phylum Chordata; class Mammalia; order Dermoptera; family Cynocephalidae; genus Galeopterus; species Galeopterus variegatus. Next base: position 225,355 of record NW_007727971.1, read on the forward strand.
TACTGACAGATTAATAGGTACGATGCTTGCACTAGGTTACACGACAAAGCACTCTAGCAATATAAGGATATTCCCTTAGAAACTAAAGATAAATACATGTTGACTGAAGAAAGTTATATTAAACATTAATAACTTTTCTCTTTGTTACAAAGGCTCTACATGGTATAGTTTACATGAAAGTTCTTTTGCTGAATATACATTTAACTCTATGCTACCCTAGGTCACCATCACCCAGCCATGCTTGTTACAACCTGCACTTGTCCTTGACCCCTCAGATCACAGTTGACAGGATCAAGGGTGGACACATGACCCAAGGTGGCCCAGATTGTCTTGGAGAAACTTGAAATGGACAGGCAGACTACCAATCAAGGAGTTGATCAAACTGAGGATATATAGACTTGACGATATATAAATGGGTCATTTGGCCATGTGCCTGTCAACACAGTGAAATTTGTCCTACAAAAAGTAGCACCTTTTGAGAGAGGAGAATGAAACAGACTTACAGAAGGTGGTAAGGATAAGGCAACACAAGAGTCAAGAAAAAGAAAGCATGACAGAGAACCAGAAGACAGGGGAACCATGATGGAATCCCCATTCCTGGCCCTGGGCCCCTGGTAATCTCTGCTACCTCTCCTGCCCTTTGAGAAGAGAATGTTCTTCAAATACAGCCCTTGTGAACTTGGGCTTATTTGAAGTGGATTTCTGTTACTTGCCACCAAAATGTCCTAACCACCACAATGGTCATTTCAATTTCATTAGTGGCAATGAGGGGTCTGGGATGGAAACGATAGATACTTTTTTCAGAAAGACTGTCTAGGATATTGTGATTGAATATAGATAATAAAAGAGAGAGCAGATTCAGTTTCCAAATTACTTGTTTCTAGCCTTTAGTCAATCTTCAGAGCCCTGAAGCAGTTATTTTTTTAAAGAATTTTTTCCAGTATTATACATGTTTTCTTGAGAAGAGGATTCACTGACCTCTTCATTCTGCCATAGCTAAAAGCAGTCCTGCCACAATTGAATTTTACAATTATCTTTCAAACTTCTTTCTTCCTTACCTTCTTTTTGATTAGCTTTTTAAAAATTTGTTTTTTCTCTGTATTAGTTGGCAAGTTACATACTCTATTTCTTGTTTGTTAAGTGGTTACCTTAGATATTTTATCATGCATACTCATCAAAGTCTAAATTAATCCATGTCTCAGTCCTCCTCAAGAACGAAGGAATTTAGAACATTTTAATTCCAATCAACCTTGTATTGTTATCAATTTTAAAATTCTAGATTTAAAAAAAAACCTCACAAACATTATTATGATTTCATTACGGCCATTGTTTGACATACTTAACATATTCCTTGCGCTTTATTCCTTCGTACACTTCAAACCTTCTTTCTGGGATCATTTTCCTTTTGCCTGAAGATTATCTTTCATTCTAAAATGAATGTCTACTGGAGGTAAACTCTCTCAGCTTCTATTTATGTCAATTGTTTTTATTTCACTTTCATTTTTGAAAGCAATTATTCACTAAGTATAGGAAGTAATAGTATTTTCTCTAAGCACATTGAAGCTATCAGTTGAGTGCTTTATGGCTTCCACTGTTGCTGTTGCAGGGTCAGAGTTTGCTATTTTGAAGTTTATCCAATCCATTCCCCCTCTGGATGCTTTAAAGATTTTCTCCTTGTCTTTGGTATCTGCAGTTCCATTATAATTTGTTTAGGTATAAATTTCTTTACATTTCTTCTATTTGGACTTTATTGGGTTTCTTGAAACTGTATTTTTAAAAATGCATTGAGAGCCAGCCCCGTGGCTCACTCGGGAGAGTGCGGCGCTGGTAGCGCCGAGGCCGCGGGTTCAGATCCTATATAAGGATGGCCGGTGGGCTCGCTGGCTGAGCGTGGTGCAGATGACACCGTGCCAGCAGTCGTGATCCCCTTACCGGTCAAAACAAACAAACAAACAAACAAAAAATGCACTGAATATAATGTAATATACAGAATTTTACAGAATACAGGAAAAAAATGCATGAAAAGTAATAAGGCTTAACAGAATGTTGCCAGCTCCCTAGGAGCCCCCTGGCATTCCCCTTCCCCATCATGCAGCCCTCATTTCCCTTTAAAGTAACAACGATCTTGATTTTTATGCAAATACTTTCCTTGTTTTTCTTTCTTTAGATTTTTTTTCCACAGAAGCATGCAATGCTGAACACTATAGTTTAGTATCACCTGTTTGTAAACTTTATGTATATAGAATCATACAGAACACGTGTATTACTTTTTGTCTGGCTTCTGTTGCTCACATTTTGTTTGGGAGATTCATCCATGATGATGTATGTAGCTCTATGTGTGAAAATAACATCACGAGTTATTATTTTTCTAATCTGCTGTTAACAAACATTTGGGTTATTTCAAATAATGCTGCTGTGACATTCTTGTGCATGTATGTGTCCTGATATTCATGCACATGTTTCTTTTGTATATATAGCAATACTCCCTTATATGTGGTTTTTCTTTCCACAGTTTCACTTACCTGTGGAAAACCATGATCCAAAGATATTAAATGCAAAATTCCAAAAATAAGCAATAAGTTTTAATTTGCCACAATTCTAAGTAGTGTGATGAAATTTCACCATCCCACTCCATCCTATCCATTATATGGATCATCCCTTTGCTCAGTGTATTCACACTGCAGATGCTACTATTAGTCACTTAGTCTTCACAGTAAGCACTGCTGAGGTATCACAGTACTTGTGTTTGAGTAAACTCTTACTTTACTTATAATGACATCTTAAACTGCCAACATTATGGCCATAGTGCGTGATAAGTGCTTATTATAGGGTTCAGTACTATAGGTGGTTTCAAACATCCACTGGGGTTATGTGAATTTATACCCCACGGATAATGGGGGACTACTTTATCCCTTGGGATATCTGTATCTTTGAATTTTACAGATGATATCAAAGTGTTTGTATTGATTTACAGTCCCATCAATAGTATATCAGGATACCTTTTGTTCCATATCCCAATAACCGGTAGAGTTATAGTCTTTTTAATGTTAGCTATTCTGGTGGGTATGCTGTGGAATCTCATGGTGATTTAAAATTGCTTTTCCTTTATCTTGCTAATAGATTTAACACTGACATTTATTTATTGGCCATTTGAATTTTTCTTTTTCTTTTTTTGGGTGAATAGTCTCATCAAATCGCTTTCCCATTTTTTCAACTGAGTTGTCTATCATTATTTTCATTACCGATATTTGTAATTTGAGTCTTCTTTTTTTCTTAGTCCATATCTAGCTAAGGACTGTCAATTTCATTGATCTTTCCTAAGAACCAACTTTTGGTTCCACTGATTTTCTGTATAGGTTTTCTATTCTCTATTTTGTTTCTCTCTGTTCTAATCTTTAAGATGACTGGTAAGGGGATCTTAACCCTTGACTTGGTGTTGTCAGCACCACGCTCTCCCAGTGAGCAACCGGCCCTCCCTATATGGGATCCGAACCTGTGGCCTTGGCGCTGTCAGCACCACACTCTCCTGAGTGAGCCACGGGCCGGCCCTCTGTTCTAATCTTTATTATTTCCTTCCTTCTGCTAGCCTTGGGTTCAGTTTGTTCTTCTTCTCTACTTCCTTAAGTTGTAAAGTTAGGCTGTTGATTTGAAATATTTCTTCTTTTTCTAATATAAGAATTTATAGCTACAAGTTCCCCCAAGCACTGCTTTTGCTACATCCCATCAGGTTTGGTTTCCTGTGTTTTCATTTTCATTGGTCTCTAGTTATTCTGTAATATTGCTTGTGATTTCTTCTTTAATTCATTGTTCGTTTGAGTGTATTAATTTCCACAAATTTGTGAATTTTCCAGTTTTACTTCTGTTATTGGTTTCTAACTTCATCCCATTATGGTCAGAGAAGATACTTTGTATGATATCATTCTCCTTAAATCTATTGGGACTTAACTTGTCACCTAATATTTGGTTTATGCTGGAGAATGTCCTATGTACAGTGGAGAAGAATGTATATACTGTTCTTTCGGGTAAGTGTTCTGTATATATCTGTTAGATCTAGTTGGTTTTTTGTATTGTTTAAGTCCTCTATTCCCTGATTATCTTCTGTCTGGTAGTTCTATTTATTATTGAGAGTGTGGTATGGAAGTCTTAGACTATTATTGTACATTGGTCTATTTCTCCCTTCAATTCTGTCAGTTTTTTTGGTCTTTTTTTTTTTTTTTTTTGGTAGCTGGCCAGTTCAGGGATCTGAACCTGTAACCTTAGGGTTACAATGCTGCACTCTAACCAACTGAGCTAACCAGCTAGCCCAATTGTCAGTTTTTGCTTCATATATTTTGATAGACTGTTGTCATATCTGGTACATGATGTTTATAATTTTATCTTGCTGTATCGAGTCTTTTATTTAATATATAATATACATATATATATATATATATATTTTGCCTCTTGTAAACTTTTTGATTCTGATATTTTGTCTGATATTAGTATAGCCATCCTGGCTCTCTTTTGATTACCATTTGCATGAAATATCTTTCTTCATCCTTTTATTTTCAATCTATTTGTGTTTTTGGATATGAAGTCAGTCTCTTATTCTATTAGTCTGTTCCTGTTGCTTATAACATAAATATCTGAAACTAGGTAATTTGTAAGAAAAGAAAATTTATTGCTTACAGTTTCAGGGCTGGGAAGTCCAAGATCTAGGGAATACATATGATTAGGGTCTTTGTTGGTGGCTTTACAGCAATGAAGGGGTCTCACAAGGCAGGAAATGGTGGAGCAGAGAGTGAGAGAGACTAGCCTCCCCACTCACTCTCTTTTTATAGTCTCCAGAACCACTCCCATTGTTCCAAGAATGAATCAATCCATTCACGAGGGTACAGTCCTCACAATCCAGTCACTTCTCCAACACCCCACCCTCCTAACACTGTCACAGTGGGGACCAAGCCTCCAACACATTAAACTTTGGGGAGGACACAATTCAACCCATAATACTTACAGACAGCACATAGTTGAATCATTTTTTAAATCCATTCTGCGAATCTTGTCTTTTGATTGGAGAGTTTAATCCATTTACTTTTAAAGTAATTACTGATAAGGAGAGATTTACTTCTGTCATTTTGCTACTTGTTTTCTATATCTCTTATAGCTTTTTTGTCCCTCATTTCCTGCATTATGGTTTTCTTTTGTGTTGACTTTTTTTTCTAGTGAGACATTTAAATCCTGTTCTCATTTCATTTTGTATATAATCTATAGCTATGTTTTTGTGGTTACCATGGGGATAACATTTAAAATCCTCAAGTTATTATTTGAATAAATTATAAAGTTTAATTTGAATTTATAGCAGCTTAAATTTAATAACATACCAAAACTCTATTCCTTTAACAGCTCCATCCCCACCCTTTGGTTGTTGATATCACAAAATTACATCTTTACATTGTGAGCTCTAAGACATAAAACATTTTTTGAAATGCATTAGTTTTTAAAATTATGTAGAAAAGAATATATGGAGTTACCAAAACTCCAATACTACTACCTTCTAAAAAGGCTTTTTAAAAATGTATTAGTTTCTTCATCATGTCAAAAACAAAAAGTGGAGTTACAAACAGTGTTATAATGATGCATGCTTTTATAGCTGTCCATGTATTTACTGTATTGAGATCTTTATTTCTTCCTATGGCTTTCAGTTACTATCTATGGTCCTTTCATTTTACTGTGCAGAACTCTCTTCAGCATTCCTTGCAGGGCAGGTGTGATGGTAGCAAACTCCTTCAGCTTTTGTTTTTCTGGAAATGTCTTAATTTCTCCCTCATTTTTGAAGGATAGTTTTGCCAAATATTGCATTCTGGGTTGTTTTTTTTTCTTTTTTCTTTTAGCATTTTGAAAATGTCAGCCCACTGCCTTCTGTCCTCCAGTTTCTAATGGGAGATCTACTGATAATCTTATTAAAGATTGCTTGTATGTGACAAGTCACTTCTCTCTTTCTGCTTTCAAGTTTCTCTGTTTTTGGCTTTGGAAGTTGGATTACAATGTGTTTTGGTATGGGTCTCTTTGAATTCTTGTTACTCGGAGTTTGCTGAGCTTCTTTTATGTTTACATTTATGGCTGTTCATCACATTTGAAGTTTTCTTCAAATATTCTTTCTTCGCCTTTCTCTCTCTCCTCCTTCTGAAACTCCCACATTATGTATGTTGGTCTGCTTGATGGTGTCCCACAGGTCCCTTAGGTTCTGCTCAGTTTTCTTCAGTCTTGTCTTTCTATTCCTCAGACTTGATAATTTCCACTGTACTATCTTCAAGTTTACTGATTATTTTTTCTGCCTCCTCAAATCTGCATTTGATTCCCTCTAGTGAATTTTTCATTTCAGTTATTGTACTTTCCAGTTCCAGATTTTTTTTGTTTCTTTTGGGCTTTTCTCTTTATTGATATTTCCATTTTGTTCATACCTAATTTTCTTGATTCTCTTCACATCATACTTTAGGGCTCTGAGTATCTTTAAGACAGTCTTTTAAAGTCTTTGTCTAATAGATCTTCCATCAGATCTTTTTTATGGACAATTTCTGTTGATTTATTTATTTATTTTTCCTTTGGCAAAGATATACCACACAAATGGAAATCAAAAATGAGCAGGAGTAGCTATTCTTATATCAGATAAAATAGACTTTAAGCCAAAAACCATAAAAAGAGAGAAAAAAGGCCACATATAATGATAAAGGGATCTATCCAGCAAGAAGACTAACAATCATAAATATATATGCACCCAACACTGCAGCACCCAGATATATATAAAGCAAACACTATTAGATCAAAGGAAAGCAATAGACTGAACTATGATAGTAGTTGGGAACCTGAACACCCCTCTGTCAACATTGGACAGATCATCTAGGCAACAAATCAACAGAGAAACACAGGATTTAAACCACACTTTAGACCAACTGGTCTTGGCATATATACCTACAGAACATTTTACCCAACCACAGCAAATACATTCTTCTCATCGGCACATGGAACATTACCAGGATAGATCACATGTTAGGTTACAAATCAAGCATCAACAAATTTTTTAAAAATTGAAATAATTTCAAGTATCTTCTCAGACTACAATGGGCTAAAACTAGAAATCCATAACAAGCAAAACTTTGGGTACTACACAAACACATGGCAATTGAACAACAGGCTCCTGGACAACATATGGATCCAAGAGGAAATTAAACAGGAAATCAAAAAATTTCTTGAGGGCCGGCCCGTGGCTCACTCGGGAGAGTGCGGTGCTGATTACACCAAGGCCACGGGTTCGGATTCCACATAGGGATGGCCGGTTCGCTCACTGGTTGAGTGTGGTGCTGACAAGACCAAGTCAAGGGCTAAGATCCCCTTACCGGTCATCTTTAAAAAAAAAAAAAAAAATTCTTGAAACTAATGAAAATAAAGACACATCATACTAAAACCTGTGGGATGCTGCAAAAACAGTACTAAAATGGAAGTTTACTGAAATAAACACATACATCAAAAGAACAGAAAAACTTCATATAAATAACATAATCTACACCTCAAAGAACTAGAAAAATAAAAACAATTCAATCCCAAAATTAGTAGACAGAAAGAAATGATTAACATCAGAGCAGAACGAAACAAAATAGAAGCTAAAAAACTACATAAAAGATCAATGAAACAAAAATTGTCTTTTGGAGATGATAAACAAAATAGACAAACCATTAGCTAAGCTAACTAAGAAGAGAGAGAACCCAAATTACAAAAATTAGAAATGAAAAAGAAGGGCCAGCTTGTGGCTCACTCGGGAGATTGTGGTGCTGTGGCTCACTCGGGAGATTGTGGTGCTGATAACACCAAGGCCATGGGTTCGGATCCCATATAGGGACGGCTGGTTCGCTCACTTTGGAGAGCATGGTGCTGACAACGCCAAGTCAAGGTTTAAGATCCCCTTGGTCATCTTTAGAAAACTTTACCAATAACAGGCAATGAAGCAGTAATCAGCAGTCTCACAACAAAGAAAAGCTCAGGCCTGGATGGCTTTACTGCTGAATTCTACCAAACATTTGAAGAGGAATTAATACTAATTCTCTTCAAACTGTTCCAAAAAATTGAAACAGAAGCATTTCTCCCAAATTCATCCTATGAGGCCAGCATCACCCTGATACCAAAATGAGACAAAGATACAACAAAAAAAGAAAAATATAGGCCAATATCTTTGATGAACATATATGTAAAAACCTTCAAGAAGATATTAGCAAATAGAATACAGCAACACATTAAAAAAATTATACACTGCAATCAAGTGGGACTCATCCCAGTGATGCAAGAATGGTTTAACATACACAAGTTGAAGGACTGGCCCATGGCTCACTTGGGAGTGTGTGGCGCTGATAACACCAAGGCCATGGGTTCAGATCCCTATATAGGGATGGCTGGTTAGCTCACTTGGGAGAGCGTGGTGTTGATAACACCAAGTCAAGGGTTAAGATCCCCTTTCTGGTCATCTTAAAAAAAAAAATACACAAGTTTATAAATGTGATACACCATATCAACAAAATCAAGGGCAAAAAACATGATTATCTCAATAGACACAAAAAAAACATTTGACAAAATTAAACATCCCATCATGATAAAGACTCTCAGCAAATTAGGAATAGAAGGAATATATTGCAACACAATAAAAACCATATACAATAAACCCACCATCAATATTATCCTGAATGGGGAAACCCACCACCAATATCATTTAGGTTTAGCTGTACCAAGGGCAAGTGCCCCCAAAGCAATCACTTTTTGCTGGGCTTCAGTTCTCTTATCTACATCAAAGTCTTTAGTCCTATGAAAGTTTTCTGGCCTTTTTTCTTTTTAAGAGTTAAAGTTGGATCTTTTTTTAAAAATCTGATCTGCCAACTTAGCGTTTTGTACCAACTCTGGGAGCAGAAACATTCACAGGCTTCACTATCTTTTGCTTAGGTGCTGCCTTCGTGGGAGACTTAGCAGCAACCATTGCAGTCTTTTTAGATGCTTGCTTAGCCTTTTTTGCTTCCTTGGCAGCCCTGATAGCTTGTTCTCATTGAGCCTTTCTAACTTCGGGTTTCTGATTCCTCTTGGCCATTATATCAGCAAGAGATGCACCAGTGATGGCCCTCTGGAATTTGACTGCACATTGGGTTCTTTTCTTTTGAATTTCTTCCAACCGTCCCTTTTTGTTAATCTTAGCATTTCTATGTGTTTTTCTAAAGGTTTGGGCTTTGGACCCCTAAACTAGAGGCTTTGGCTTCCTAAACTAGAGGACTTTGATCCTCTAAACTACAGGCTTTGGCCTTTTACATTAAGGACTTTGGTCCTCTAAACTACATGTGTTTTTATTTCTATCTCATTAATAACTTCTTAGTCAATATCCTCTAAACCTAGGGGTTTTTGGATTTTTTTAAAAAATTATTTTTGTTTTCTTGGTTGTTGTAGGCTATCTCTGTGCCAAGGATCAGCCTGAAGTATAAACTTATGGTCTTCTCAGGTCTATTCTGAATTGGCACCTTTCCTTGTGTGTGTGTGGTCAGTTTCTAATTTTCCCTGTATATGTGGTTGCTTTCAAATGCAGTAGTCTTTATGTCTGTCTCCCAAAAGGGGAAAGAGAAAAAAATAAAGGGGTTGGGCCGGCCCCATGGCGCACTCGGGAGAGTGCGGCGCTTGGGTGTGCAGCGGCGCTCCCGCCGCGGGTTCGGATCCTATATGGGCATGGCCGGTGCGCTCACTGGCTGAGCGCAGTGCGGGTGACACCAAGCCAAGGGTTGCAATCCCCTTACCGGTCACAAAAAAGACAAAAAAAAATAAAAATAAAAATAAAGGGGTTGGAGAATGGTGCTGGCCCTTTAAGTCCCCTACATGTTGCTATAGTTAGAGGGGGAGGGGCCAGCAACAAGGTAGGAAGGTGCAACATAGGCTGCTTGCCTCTTTGTCTAACTTCTGTGATTAGATTCAGCAGCCAGAGCACAAATCTCTGATATTTGTAAGAGTACTGACTCTCACAAATTGTGTTCAGGTTATTCCAGGAACATCTACATAGCTGCCTGCCATGGGGCTAGGGGTGAGAGATGAGCAGCTATTACTGTGCTGACAGTGGAAATTGACCAAAATTAAGCACAATTTGCCATCCAATCCTTCCTCTGGAAATTTCAAGCCTTCAACAGACTCCAGAATTCCAAAGTAGTTACATTAGACAGACTTTGCTAAGTGCAATTGTTGTCTAGATTTCTGGTGCTCCCTACTCTGCCATCTTCCCAGAATCCTTTAATATACTGTAATTTAGCCAATATTCTATTGATAACCATTTGGGTTATTTGTAATTTTTCACTATTTTATACTCTACAATGAATATTCACGTAAGATAGTTTCATACAATTGTACAAAAATCTTTGTAGGCTAGATTTCTGAAAGTAGAATAGCTTAACGTTTAGTAAACATTGATAAAATGACCTATAAAAAGAGTCTATTAATTCACATTTCTATCAACAATGTGTGAAAGTGCTTATTTTGGAGGTAGTTTTTAAATTCTTTTCATTTAGTTCCTGTAATTCTTATAAACCTTGCTAAACAGTCTGGTTATATACATCACAATCTACGACATCTTTCAGTTTTGTAGCTTGAGTACCATCCATACACATTGCTGTGGACTGACTGAATTGTGTCCCCCATAGTCCATGCATTTAACTTAATCCCCACTGTAACTGTTGAGAGTGGGAAATCCTATTACGGTAATTGAAAGTGGAGGCTTGAAGAGGTGATTAGATTGTAGGACCGTGCTGCAGCGAATGGATTAACAATGGTGGTCAATGGCGTGTTCTGTGGACTTGAAAAGAAGAGCACTTGAGAAGTTCTTTCTCTCTGCTCTGCCATTTTCTACCATGTGAGATGTCTGCATTGCTATAAAGCCACCACCAAAGAAGGTCCTCACCATAAGTGTTCCCTGGACTGTGAACTTCCCAGCTTCTGAAACTGTAAGCAATAAATTTTTTTTTTCTCACAAAGTACCCAGTTCCAAGTATTTTGCCATAAGCAGCAGAAACAGATGAATACGCACATTCTGAGGGATCTTATACATCTAGCCCAAGTCTCTCTTTTGATCTGCAAAAGTGCTTACATTTAGCTTTCTCCATAAACCTGTGTTTACCTCAGGAAATGGCTATCCTACCACACAGTTGCTCATGCGAGAAACCTGGGCTTCATGTATTTGATTCCTCTCCCTCCCTTTTCCCAATATCCAACGAATAAATCTTAAGTCCTACTGATTTTACCTCCTAATTATATTTTGAATTCCCCCGACCCTGGTAAAGAAATCTCCTCCCTCTCTTGGATTACTGCAGTAGCCTTTAAATGGTCTCCTGCCTCTAGACTTGATGCTTCCATTTACTTCCTAAGTCACACTACTATCAGAGTGATCTTTCCAAAATGCAGACCTGGTTACGTTCCTCTCCTTGCAGCCACTGGGTAAAGCCCCAAGTCTTCAATATCATTTCCAAAGCCTGTTGTGATCTGGCCACTTTCCTCCTGCATTCGACCCTCCAGACTCAAAATCATATTTACTCTCCCAAAGAGGAGGAGGAGGAGGAACCAGCAAAAGAGTTTAAGAAATGAGACACAAGAGAGTAGGGACACAAAACCAAGAGAACTGAGTGTTTGAAGGAAGAGGATCATCTGTGTTGAATATTGCAAAGCTCTTCTCTGACTCTTTAACAACTCCAGACATGTATCCTCCTCTACATTTCCAAACTATCCCGCATCTCCCCAATCACAGAAATGATCACACTGTTTAACACAGTAATTTGATCCCTTAGTAGGGAGTATTGACTCCAATCACCTGTAAGAAAGAACTATGCTTTATTGTTATAGATTTCAGCAATGAGCTCAAGGTGCACTCAATAAAATTTGTTGAATGATTTAATCCAATACAAATATGTGTAAGTTGTCAAGGAGTTTATACACTATTTGGGGAAAACAGATGTAAATTATCACTCATAAAGCAGGATGAAATGAGTGCTGGCAAAGTACTGTAATCTGTGTGCTGTGAGAGCATTGTGGAGTTGGAGAATGCTTCTTGGAAGAGATATTTAAGATAGGGATTGAAGAAAAGAGCAGGCTATCAGAACATGGAGGTTTCAAAAGAATAATACTGTTTGCTATAACGTTGTTAAATTTTCCCTGTCCTGGCAAGGCAGATGTGATACACATTGTGCTGTAAGCAGCAACACTGAAACTCTTCACTTTGGCAGAGAAATGCAGGGTAAAGATGAGAACCAAATTTTAAAAACCATTATTTATACATTATTTATCTTAACAGTGTTGTGATTATGGATTTTAGTTTTCTTCTTTACATTTTCTAGCCATTTCCAAACTTTCCATTCTGCTATAGTTTGGCGAAAATAGATTTAGTTTTGTTCTTTTTAAGATCAGATTTTCATTTGGGGAAAATGAGAAAAGAACTTAATTCAAAAACCATATCCTTATACATATATTAAAAAAAGTTGGTAATTTCCATAATACAATTCTTATAAAAATTCTATAAATCCTTGCATACAGTTTGAAAACTCCACTCACATATCTGGCAAAATCAAAACTAAAATACTCTTTAAAAATAAAAACACAGCATCTTAAATACAGTTAACATTAATTTTTTCCTTCTCCTGAACACTAAAAAATTCTAATGGAAACGAAAATGATCTCACCCACCAGTAATGGGGAAAAAATGAGGCTGTGGACAAACACTATGTTTTAATTTATTAAACCTCAAGTAAATGTCCTTTATCCCCACCATGGGTGATGGGTTACACTAGTTGCCAGAGTCTTCTTTTTCATTAAATACCTTTATAAATATTGTGGTCACTCTGGTTTATAGCCATCTCCTTCAGACAGTATATCATTGGAAAAGAATCTCCACTCCCAGCAAATGTTAAAACTACCATATGTGTAATCCCCTCACAAACCTCACACTAAGCATGGGTTTCAGGATTTGCAGGAGGAAAATTATAGGGAAAAAGAACAAGTATGGCTGTTGTGGCTGTGGCTGCCTGCTTCCCAGAGCAAGGACACCACACCCTAGAATGCAGGAGAGAAACAACCTAAGAAATCTAATGGTCTTACTTTAATGATAAGAAAACTGAATCCTAGAATAGGAATGTGACTCATCCAATCCTCACTGTGAGGCAAATGACCTTGCCAAGATCCGAATTCCAGTCCTAATTCTTTTGGCAGTGAGCTGTCACCAAATCTGCTCTTGGAATATAACATTTACTAAGTATCTAATATGTGCTAGGAGCTCTAACATTATCCCAATTAATCTTAAAGTAAAAAACATTTTTTTTAATTCCTACTTTATTGATAAAGAGTATTTTAATGAATGTCAACCTAGAATTCAAAGCCAAACCCATACTACATATGTAAAAGCCATAAAAGCCCAAACCTGTCCAATGGAGTCTCAATATATCCCTCAACGTTTACTTGTAAACTTGTGCTCCCTTTCCTCATAGCACTTCCTACTTCAAAGTCATTTATCTTCAGAAACCCCTATCTCTCTGAATCAAATGTCCAAGGAATCCTAGACTAATTGTTACTCTTGAGCAGGAAGAATAGCAAATATTAGTAGTCAAATACAGTCATGTGTCTCTTAAAGACAGGGATACGTTCTGAGAAATGCATCATCAGGTGATTTCATTGTTGTGTGAACATCATAAAGTATACTTATACAAATCTAGATGGTACTGCCTACCACACACCTGGGCTACATGGGATAGCCTATTGCCACAACCACCATCACATATGTGGTCCATCACTGACTGAACAGTTATGCATCACACGACTGTATATGAATATAACTTCCCTGGGGTACCTCTGTCATAATTAATCAAACAAAACAAAAGCAAAAATCCAAACCCTAGGGTATAAGAGATATTACAGCAACCAGTTCAGATAACCTCTAGGGAATATAGGAGGAATAACCACTAAGTAAGGCTTAAGACTTTGAGAACTACTACAATTCCTGGATAACAGCTTGCTTGAATCACTGATCAACTTTTATTAAACATATTTGCTCAAAAGTGCTCCTTAACAGTGGTGTGTCTTATCTTCAAGAATGTTACGGGTTCCTAGACACATTCTTAGCAGAATTCTAAACAGAAACATAGAAATGTTTCTATTTACCTAGTGTGGTTCCTCTTCTGAAGGAATTCAATTATCCTTTCATTGCTTAATTCATATGGAAAGCTTCTGTAGACTGTACTATTATTATTGACCTTCCATGTGCTTCCAAATAATTCATCAGGAATTTTAGTTACAAACCTTATGTACAAACAGTGAAACTTGATTCAAAATGCACACAATAGAACTCCTGATCCTGTATGCTCTCAAATACTAAATACGTAAAGGTGCATGTCTTCATCACATCAATATACTTCTGGAATGTGAAATATGATAATGAAGAAAAATGGGATTAATGCCATTAATATTATTTAATAATACTATTAGGTAACCACCACACAGCAAAGTTCCTTCTTGGAAAAAGAAAGGAAATAAACTATAAACACAAAATGTGGTCTTCTTTGTACAAATGTGGTCTTCTTTGTACTTCTTCTGTAATTTAAACTCTTTTGAACTCCTGTCATAATATTACAAGTGTTAAGAGAGGTTGGTTGAGATAAGCAAAACAATTTCCTGGCTGTAGGGACATAATATAAACTCACTGTATCCATCCAAGCCTAAACTTAAATAAACAGCTATAAAAAGCAAGATAAAGCTAAATTTTAAAACTCCTCCAACCAGTAAAACCAGTAGTTATTTAAGTCTTGCATTTCCGCAGTTGTGTGAATTATCTACCATAAGGAATGTGGGAGGAATGATGAGTTTTGGGGGTGGGGTAGGGTCGACAGTAGGTCTTCGTCTTGTAGATGCACTGATGCAGGGACTGGGAGAAATCCAAGCCAAGGTGATCAGATGGAAGTTGGTAATTTGAGTATGAAGCTCAGGAAATAGATTAGAGCTTAAAACAGATATGTAACTCATTGGCATATGTTAAATAAAGCAATGTGATTAACAGAAGTGCTCATTTACTTTTATTTACTGAATGAAGCAGACCAAGAAGGAGAGCAAGAATGGGGAGAGAAGAGGGCCAACAGGAGAAGTAGGGAAGGAACATCAACATTTAAGACAGGGGCAAAAGGGAGGGGGGACAGTACAAGATACTGAGAAAGTGTGTCAGAAAGATAGAAGAGCAGACTGACTTCCAGGAATAGGGTAACCAATAAGAAAATGACAAGAAAAAGGAAGGCTGATTAGACGGGTTTGAATCACTGGCACTTTTGAGAGTACAGCTTTACCGGAGCCATAAATACAGAAGCAAAGTTGCCGTAGAGTAAGAAATAAATGGGAGGTGAATACGTGTGAGACACTTCATGTAATGACTTTTTCAAGAAATTGAGTAGACAATGAGAAGAAGGAATAGATGGCAGTTTGAGGGCAGCCAAAGAGGATGTAGGAAGATTCTTTTTGGCTGAGAGAAGATTGAGTATATTAATGGGCTAAGAAGAAATTAAGATTATATAAACTGTCATTCTCCTGATTCAAGGACGCTGTCAGACTCCACTATGAGGCAACATGGATGCATCACTACCCGTCACTGCACACGTGGGCTCCAATGTCATGCTCATGAGATAGTTCAGTCTACCAAGACTTTGCATTCAGGTTTGTCATGAGTCCAAAAGGGGAGGTGTGGATTCATACCCCAGACTAGAGTGGCAAACTTCCTGACCCAACACCAAAGGATACATTACTGAGTTACTTACCTTTTAATGCTCACATGTGATCTCTTGTTGTCACAAACAAGTTCATGACAATGATATGAACTTCAGCCATGATCTGAGAACCCATTGGCTTCTCACATATTTATCTGCTTTATTTTCTCCTCCAAACTAGATTATTTCAGAATGTTTCCTTGATTTATGTTATACTTGTGGTAGAACTTCCCTTATCTCAAGAGCCAAGTACATTTAAAAATATAGGACATAATTTTTAGGGACTCTGCTATATCACATTAAGACCATTACACCTAACCCCTTACTATATAACAGTACTATATATTTCTCACCCAGAATATTTTCTTGCTGAAAATTATGGCTTCCACTCACATTAATTCTTGGTTTCCAACCTCAGTATCACACTTAGACCTGGACAAGAGGTGCCTTTGTCCTGAGCTCTGCTCTGGCCGTTCCCCTCCTCACTAGGCAAAGTGTCCACGTCTCTCCCACAGACACCTCTCTAGACCATGCTCTTGGGTATCTGGCACCCCAGAATTCCTGCCCAAACAGCTTGTTGCCAGGGTTTATGCAGTTCTCCTCCCAGGCTCTGTCACCCTTAAGAAAAACCGCTCTGCTAGTGTGAGCATACCTGGGGCCAGAGGGTAGCTGCTTGTATGGAGCTGAGGAAGGAGCCTGGAGGAACAAGTAGGTCACAGCATAAAGGGTGGCATGTAGCATGGGGGAGGAGAGGAGTGCAGTGGGCCACACATGCTGCCACCTTCCTGAGCACCCATTGGTCTGATGTAGGAGAATTCTGAGGAGTTCAGGATTCTAAATTTGAACTTGGTTTTCCAGGATAATATAAAGGATACTTTTCAAGGTAAGAGAATAAAACATAATTTATTATAATTTACTTAACTAATTGCTAACTTGATGTATAACTTTTACATATTTGCAATATCACATGTGAAACTTCATTTGTACTCTTGCCTCAACTCCTACATCCTTTCACATGGATGATTATTTGGGAATACTTCCAGGCTCCCAGACTGAATGTTACTACAGCAAGACAGGAAATAAAACAAAGCCTAAATAAGGAAATGACAGGGTCCAGAAAAACTTCTCATATCGAATGTCATATCTTACAATTTATTCAGTTCTCAAAAACAAAAACAAGAAACTGGACTACTTCATTGGATTATTCCCTCTTACCTAGACTTCAGCCCCATCATCCTTATGTTTCACCATTTGCTCAACTGAGTTTGTTTCCACACGCAAAAAAAAGTGTAGGAAAACCTTCAATGTGTCTTCCATCTCTGATACCACACAGAGTACAGAGATTCAGTGTCTGTTCTACATGCCTGGGACCTTAAGAGAGGGCTACAGATTCTAGTAGCCTGGAGGACTGCAGTGGATTGAATTATGTCCCCCCAAAACTCACTGAAGCTTGAATTGTCTACCAAGTTTTATATGTTAGAAACTTGGCCCCCACAGTGACTGTTAAGAGGGTGGGAAATCCTACTATGGTAATTGAAAGGTGGAGTCCTGAAGAGGTGATTGGATTGTAGGACTGTGCAGTGGTGAATGGATTAATAATGGTGGTCAGGGGTGTGGTTCTGAGGGCTTTAAAAGAAGAGGAGAATCTGTCTTGCTCTCTCTGCTTTCACCATCTTGCAATGTGAGACCCCTGGGTCACTGTCACCACCACCAGATGGACTTTGGACTTCCCAGCCTCAGAAACCGTAAGCAATAAATTTTGTTTTTCTTTATAAATCTTCCAGTTCCAGGTATTTTGTTATAAGCAACAACAGCAGACTAATACACATACTGTCTGATTTCTACTAGAATCACTCATGTGGCCTGGGCACCTCATCAAACAGCTCGGTTGGACAGTTCTGGTTATGAGAAAGTTACTTTTTTTCTTTTTAAAATTAAGCCCAAATCAGCTTGTATGTATCCTCTGTCCATTGATTCTAGTTCTAGTCTCTGGAGCACAGCAGAACAAATCCACAGTCTGTTTTCTTTTTTTGGTGCCTGCCTGGTTGCAGGGATCCAAATGCTTGACCTTGGTGTTTTCAGCACCATGCTCTACCAACAGAAGTAACCGGCCAGCCCACAGCCAGTTTTCATATTGCAGTCTGTTCTGTTTCTTTTCTGTTTCCCTCCTGAGTTCCTTGAAACCATCCACATGAAACGAGGTGTCCCCACCACTTGGCAGTGCCACTTCTCTCACAAATCTAGAGGCCACATGTGAATGAGTCTTTTGGGTTCTCTCTCTGTTCCACTGTCTATTATTCCTAACCATTCTGCCATTACCAAACATTTTTATAATAAGGTTGATATTTGGGACAGAAAGTCCTACAGCCTTTTTCTTTGGACTTTGCATTTATATATACGTTTAAAAATTCATCAAGTTCTTTTTTTTTTTTTTTTTTTTTAAAGACGACTGGTAAGGGGATCTTAACCCTCGACTTGGTGTTGTCGGCACCACGCTCAGCCAGTGAGCTAACCAGCCATCCCTATATAGGATCCGAACCCGGGGCCTTGGTGTTGTCAGCACCACACTCTCCCGAGTGAGCCACGGCCGGCCCTAAAATTCATCAAGTTCTACTCCCCCCACCACCACCACACACACACATGCACATAAACTGCTAGAATTTTGCTTCAGATTACATCAACTCTAAGTTCAGTTTAAAGAAAAATGATATCTTTGCAACACTGAATGTTCCATCCCCTGAGTATGGTTCCTCCTCCTCCCCATATTTAAGTACTCTTTAATTTCTCTCAAAATAAATTTTCTTGGAGAATATCTTGCTCATTTTTCATTACATTTATTCCTAAGTACGTGATATACATTTAAGTATACTTGATAGTTAAGCTACATGTTTTCCTTGATTTCATTAACCCACTGTATAAAGATGCATTTTATTTTTATATATTAATAGTGTATCCAAAAAATTCTAAAGATGATTTTAAAATTTATCTAAAAATTCTTTTGGGGCTGGCCCCGTGGCGCACTCAGGAGAGTGTGGCGCTTGGGAGCACAGCGGTGCCCCCGCTGCGGGTTTGGATCCTACATAGGGATGGCCGGTGTGCTCAGCCAGTGAGCACGGTGTGGCCGGTCTCAAAAAGGACAAAAAAAACAAAACAAAACAAACAAACAAAAAAACACACTATACCCCAACAAATATGTACAAATGGTAAAAAAAAAAAAAAATTAAATTTCCAGAATCTGTAATGATAGAAATTTTTGTAGTCCTCATGTCAGTGACCCATGCTTTCTCCCTTTCTTCATGCATCAGTCTTGCTACAGATTTTATTTGTTCTGTTCTTCTAAAAACAACTTCTGGAATGCAGAACAAGCATTTGACAAATTCAACACCATTTCACGATAAAAACCCTCAACAAATTAGCTGTAGAAGGAATGTGATCTCAACACAATAACGCCACTTATGACAAGCCCACAGTTAACATCATCCTTAATGATGAAAAGCTGAAAGGTTTCCCTCTAAGAACTGGAACAAGACAAGGATGCCCACTCTCACCACTTCTATTCAACATAGTACTAGAAGTCGTAGCCAGAGCAATTAGGCAAGAGAAAGAAATAAAAGGCATTCAAATTGGAAGGGAAGAAGTCAAATTGTTGTTGTCTGTAGATGACATGATCTTATATATAGAAAACCCTAAAGACTCCACCAAAAAACTCAGAACTAATAAATGGATGAAGTAAAGGTGGCAGACACAATATCAACATACAAGAATCAGTAGCATTTCTTTTTTTTTTAAAAGATGACCGGTAAGGGGATCTTAACCCTTGACTTGGTGTTGTCAGCACCACACTCACCCAGTGAGCGAACCGGCCATCCCTATATGGGATCCGAACCCGGGGCCTTGGTGTTATCAGCACCACATTCTCCCGAGTGAGCCACAGGCAGGCCCATCAGTAGCATTTCTATACACTAACAGTGAACTATCTGAAAAAGAAATCAAGAAAACGAGCCCACTCACAATTTCTACAAAAAAATAAAATAGTTTGGAATAAATTTAGACAAGGAGGTGAAAAATCTCTACAGCGAAACCTATAAAACATGGAGAAAAGCAACTGAAAAGGACACAAATAAATGAAAAGACATCCTGTGTTCACAGACTGGAAGAATTAATAATTAAAATGTGCATACTACCCAAAGTGATCTACAGATTCGATGTATTCCCATCAAAATTCCAATGACATTCTTCATAGAAATAGAAAAAAAAATACTAAAATTCGTATGGAACCACAAAAGACCCTAAAAAGCCAGTGCAATCTTGAGCAAAAAGAACAAAGTTCAAGGCATCACACTACCTGACTTCAAAATATACTACAGAGCTATATAGTAAGCAAAACAGCACAGTACTAGCATTAGAACAGACACAGACCAATGGAACAAAAGAGAAAGCCCAGAAAAAAACCCAAATATTTACAGATGCTATAGTTTGAATAAATCCCCCAAAAGAATGCTTTGGAAAGTTAATCTCCCAATGCAATGGTGTTGGGAGGTTGGGACCAGTGGGAGATGTTTCAGTCATGAGGCCCCCACCCTGATGAATGGATTAATGGTGATTATAAAAGGGCTCACTGGAGCTCTCACACTCTCTCTCACTCTTTCCTTGCCCTTTCACTACAGCAAGAAGACCCAGCAAGAAGACCCTCACCAGATGATGGCACCTTGATACTGGACTTCTCACCTTCCAGAACCATGAGAAATAAACCTCTGTTCTTTATAAATTATCCAGTTTTAGGCCAGCCCAGTGGCGCCCTCGGTAGAGTGTGGCACTTGGGAGTGTGGCGGCGCTCCCGCCGAGGGTTCGGATCCCATATAGAGACCGGTCCGCTCACTGGTTGAGTGCGGTGCGGGTGCAACACCGAGGGTTGCGATCCCGTTACTGGTCATGAAAAAAGACAAAAAGGAAAAAAATAATAATAATAAAAATAAAAATAAATTATCCAGTTTCAGGTCTTTTGTTACAGTGGCACAAAATGGACTAAGACAACAGCCAACTCATTTTCTTTTTCTTTTTTTTTTTCCTTTTTGTCTTTTTTTACTGACCGGTAACGGGATCGCAACCCTCGGTGTCACACCCGTACCGGGGACCGGCAACGGGATCGCAACCCTCGGTGTTGCGCCCACACCGCGCTCAGCCAGTGAGCGGGAACCGGTCTCCACATGGGATCCGAACCCTCGGTGGGAGCGCCGCCATGCTCCCAAGCGGCGCACTCTCCAGTGCGCCACCGGGCCGGCCCAGCCAACTCATTTTCAACAAAGGTGCCAAGAATACACAATGGGAAAAGGACAATTTCTTAATAAACAGTGCTGGGAAAACTGGATATCCACATGAGAAGAATGAAATTAGACTTTTATCTCACATCACATACAATAATCAACTCAAAATGTGTCACTCTCTCCCACAAATCAACCAAATTTACAAGTATAAAAATGTAACATCAGCCAAGCTGGGACCTCTGGAGCTCACGGGAAGAGGTGGAGAGACCTACAAAGTTCGTGAAGGTGGGAGAAACTACGATGAGAGAAGGAAAAAGCTGCTCTGAGCATTTCGAGCGGTGGCTGCTTTAAGGCTTGAGCTGATGAGCACATGGAGCAGGAGCAAGCAGAAGCTGCAGCTGTGCCTTTCAGTTACTTGGAGGCAGTAGGAGAGAAGAAGGCCTTGGCGGCCCCCAGGACAGCAAGACCACTAATAGGTTTCCCATGGACCCACGCAGGAGCAAGGAGCCAGAACAACTGAAAAAAGGGAGCCATTCAGAGGCCAGTGAGTCACTGCAAGGGACCAGCGCAGGGCCCACCCCATGGGAATTGTTTGCAGCGTGGGTGGTGGGTGAGATGGGAACACCGGGAGAACACTGGGACACAGCAAGGAGAGCCGACTTGCCCCCCAATCAGCACAGGACCACTCAGAAGAGACTGATCAGAAATGCAGAATTGCATGGGATGCAGTTTGATGAAAAAAATCAGGCCCAGATCAGAGATTCTACAGAACACAGATCCACCAGGTCTCTGGAGAGCCGGAAGTACCTATAAGGTCAACCATTAACCCCTGAGCTGCACAAAAGGCCTTCCCTAGGGAAACAGCAGCAAAGTAGCAATTTAAACAACCACACATCTCAAGTACTGGTTCCCACAGGAAGTTGCCCTGTGTTAGAAGCAAAGGACAAAAAATTAGTTCCGGCCCAGGCACACCACCAGCACCTTGGGGCCTGCCTGGGAACCGGAGCCTTGGATTCGGGGACCAGACCCCACTCCCACTTCCAGGCAAACTGCACCAGTGCCTTGGGGCCAGCCCGGGGACTTGAGGCACGGAGAAGGAGACTGGACCCCCTTCCCACAACCAGGCACACCAAGCCGGTGCCTCGGGTCCCACCCAGTGACCCGAGGCATGGAGCTAGGAACCGGACCCTCCTCCTACAACCAGGCACACCATGCCCACACCTCAGGGCCTGCCCAGGGACCTGGGGCATGGAGAAGGGGACCGGACCTCTCTCCCACAACCAAGCACACGGCACCAGTGCCTCGGGGCCCACCCAGGGCAAGAAGAAGGGGACCAGACCTCTCTCCTACAACCAGGAACAC
Organism: Galeopterus variegatus; assembly: GCF_000696425.1. Lineage (NCBI taxonomy): Eukaryota > Metazoa > Chordata > Mammalia > Dermoptera > Cynocephalidae > Galeopterus > Galeopterus variegatus. The sequence goes on from NW_007727971.1 coordinate 247,748, forward strand.
TGCGCCAGTGCCTCGGGGCCCACCAGGGGACCCGAGGCATGGAGAAGGGGACCAGCCACCCCTCCCATAACCAGGCACATGGCACCAGCGCCTTGGGGTCTGACCAGGGACCAGGAGCATGGAGAAGGGGACCAAACACACCCCAAAACTAGGCATACTGCCAGTGCCAAGGAGAATACCAAAAACAGCTCCTCCACGTACGTGGCCCACCACTGCTACCGCAATAACCATGACTGTGGCAAAAGCGGCTAGACACTACAACCGCCACACAGATGGTCCGCCAACCACTGGAGTGCATTCACACAAGAAGAGTCACCAGTAGAGAGAAAGAAAACAAGAGAATGTCTCTTTCCACAAAACCCATTTCAGAGTGACAGAAGAAGCATGTGCTCTATGATAATATTGGGGGACCTGATTACATCTCTCAGCATTGGACAGATCATCTAGGCAACAAGTTAACAGAGTAACTGATGGGCCGGCCCGTGGCTCACTCGGGAGAGTGCGGTGCTGATAACACCAAGGCCCCGGGTTCGGATCCCACATAGGGATGGCCGGTTCGCTCACTGGCTGAGCGTGGTGCTGACAACACCAAGTCAAGGGTTAAGATCCCCTTACCGGTCATCTTTTTAAAAAAAAAACAAAAAAACCTCCATTTAGGCAGGTAAATAATAGTAGCTACAGTTATTATTATTTCTATTATCATTATTAATCCCTCTTTTTACAAATGAAGTAATTGAGATTCAAAGAGATAAAGTGACTTGCCTAGAATATCCACAAACAATACATCCGAAAAGGGGTTAGTATCTAAAATATATAAGGAACTTCAGCAACTCAATGGCGAGTAAACCCAAATAACCCAATTTAAAAATGGGCAAATGACCTGAATAGACATTTCTGAAAAGAAGACATAGAAATGGCCACAAGCATATGAAAAAATGCTCAATATCTGTAATGTTCAGGAAAATGCAAACTAAAACCACAATGAGATATCACCTTATACCTGCTAGGGTGGCTATTACCAAAAAGACAAAAGATAATAAGTGTTGGTGAGGATATGAAGAAAAGAGAACACTCCCACATTGTGGAAAACAGTACAGAGGCTCTTCAAAAACTTAAAAATAGAACTACCATACGATCCAGCAAGCCCACTCCTGGGGACATATCCAAAGGAAATGAAATCAGTATGTCAAAGAGATATCTGCACTTCCATGTTTATTGTAGCATTATTCACAATACCCAAAATATGAAATCAACATAAGTGTCCATCAATGAATGAATGGATAAAAGAAATATGGTATATACACACAATGCAATACTATTCAATCATAAAAAAAAGAATGAAATCCTGTCATTTGCCACAACGTGGATGAACCTAGAGGATATTATGTTAAGTGAAGTAAGCTAGGTAGAGAAAGATAAATACTGTGTGGTCTCACTTATATGTGGTATCTAAAACAAGCAGAGAGTACAATGGTGGTTACCAGAGTCTGGGGGTTGGGAGAATAAGATTTACTCAAAGAGTACTATATTTCAGTTAGACAGGAGGAATAAATAATAAGTATTTGAGGTGACAGACTGAAAAAAGAGGAAAAAAAACAACTTTTGACTTTGTTGATCTGGTCTGCCATATATTTGGTTTTCTTTTTCACTGGTATTTTGCCCTTTAATATTTCTGTCAAACACCCGCAGGACAAAAGTCTGCTCACAGTAATCTCTCAGATCTGGGCTCAGTGATTCTGAAACAGTAAGGCTAGGCCTGTGAACCAAACTGACTCCGTTTTCCCTGCAGAGGACACTTTGTTACCTCTCCACTCCTCAGTCATGAGACCCCAAGGGCAAATGATTACCCCAGGCCTGCCCTGATAAAACAGACTGAGATAAGAGAAGAAGCAGATATCCACTCAGTTGCAAAACCACTCCCCAAGGCTTGTTTACGTAATTATAAAAATTAAGTCCCAGATTGACCTTAAGACCCCTTTAGGAATTCCTGCATGCAGGGTGACAATGATGAATACACCACTGCCATCTTGGACCTACTGAGCAGGCATAAGGACCAACTCCCTAATGGGAGTATGCAACCATCATGCAAGCAGGAAGGACAGAATGGACCACGTCCAGTAATGCTGGCCTGTACCCCTTAACTTCTTCCCCTATAAAAGACCCTGAACAGCTACCCTTGGGGGGCTAGCTTTACTGTTGCTACCCTCCTTATGCATAAATCTATCTCCTCGTTTAATAAAGCATTGCTTGCTGGGTACACTGTTCATTTCTATGACTTTTAATTCAGTCACTGGCGAAAACTGGAAAGCTTTGGGCACTAGAGAAGGCTCTAGATGCAAGAGGCAAGTGGCCACTGAGACTATTTTGCTCCCGTTTCTCTGCTGCTGGTAAGTCTCTCCTGGAGTCCCCAGCCTGAATTCTGACAAAGCAGTGCTTTATTCTCTTCTACTCTCCTTTTTCTCCCCTTTTCTTCCTCTTGAAAGTGACTGCCGGACAGCTAGAGCTAAAGCTCCTCTCGACCTGTGAGAAGTTGCTCCCTCTGGCCAGCAGCAGCTTGCCCTGATGGGTAACCAGCAGAGGTGGGAAGGCCAGTCCTACCCCATAAAGATCTTGCTTGAGCCAGTTCCCCCTGACAGGGGATGCATGAGAGTGGTAGGGATTCTGTCCCACACCGTGCTGTGTCTGGAAGCCACTAAACTTCTCTTTCCCTTCCTCTGATTTTCTGAGCCCTCTTTTGCTGCTTGGTTGGACTGTATCCGCTACTATGTAGGTGTACACTGGAAGGCTCCCGGCTGTGCTTTGTTTCTGATTTTCCGGGCCCTCTTCTGCTGTTCTATATAGGTGCACCGTGGAGGGCTCCTGGCTCCGCTTTATTTCTAGTCAGTACTTTTCTTCTTTGTGCTGACAACATTGGGGAGAACTGCCTTTATCAATTACTGTATTGGTGGAGTAGGCTGGCCCTGCCAATTGGGACTAAGATAAACTGGATCCCACTGCTCCTCTTTTCTCTTTGTTTGCTTAGTTAGACATTTAGTTGAGTACTGGTAATCTGAATAAACCTTCCAGTCCTTGCACCAACTTTTGGACTTTTGAGTCATTTGTTTTGCATGAGAGGGCAAGCCAAACCTGGTCTACTGGTAACAACTTTTCATTATCTTCCCACCTCATTGATGGTTTTAAGATGTTTTAACATGTGATCTAGCTTTTTTGAGTTACTTCAATGGGAAGGTTGGAAGAATCACTCAATCAATCTGCCAGTACTGGATATAGGAAACTGAAAATTTTAACCGCGTCCTTTTAAAATGTATGCTACTTGTATGTATTACCTATTCTAAAATGTGAAAATCTTTTTTAAAAGTGGCAAGGAAATAGGCATTTTATATATTTCTGGTGGGAGTAGACATTACTAGAATCTTTTTGGAATGCAACTTAGAATGCACCAAAACTCAAAAAGCACATTTTATTTGAGAGTAAAAAGGGGAAACAACTTAAATGTCCACCCATACAGGAATGGTTGAATAAATCATGGCATATTTATACATCTCACTCCACTTAAATGTAAATGTTCCATTGGGAATGTAAATTCAACTAAAGTAAGTGAAGCAACTGTCACACTTCAGTGTGAATTACTTAAAAAGACATTTGAACTATTGCATGAGGAAGGGAGGGCTAGTCCTAGAATAGGTCTGAAGCAAGATGATTCAAGTTTCTCAGAATGGTTCTGCCTAAAATTTCTGAAATTTAGCTTTATTTGGGTATTAATATCTACAAAGTTGTCATATGGTAGGCAATTGCATCCTTAAAAGAAAAACCAAATCATTATCCTCTAGACCACAAGGGGAAAATACTCAAAAGGTGACTTCACTTAAAACTAATGGCATCTGAAGGAAATGTCCTGGAGCCTGAGTCCTCCCAGGCAGACATCCCTGTGACATGGGCAACACTTGCTCAGCTCACATCCTATTGGTGATCAGTGCCACGTTCCTGCACAACGTAGACAAGTTTCAGGACATAATTATGTCTGCAATAACAAAGTGAGTAGGAAAAAACATAATACCAGCATTTTCCATGTTCTAGTGTGGTTAAAATAGTTTCTGCAAAAGGGCTCATGTAACAGTCTATTAAACCACAACATTTTAGAGCAGGGACCTCAGAAATTATAAATTTTGGTTTTCTGCAACATTGGCAATTTCACATGGCAGTTACTGTTAACTTCCCTATGCTCTAAGAGTTACTTTTTCTGATTGTGAAACAGAGTAAGGCTAGGCCTGTGAACCAAACTGATTCTGTTATCTCTGCAAAGGACACTTTGTTACTTTTCCACTCCTCAGTCATGAGACCCCAAAGGCAAATGACTACCCCACAGCGCCCCCCCCTGATAAAATAGACTGAGATAAGAGGGGAAACAGATATTCACTGAGTTGCAAAACCACTCCCCAAGGCTTGTTTACTGTAATTGTAAAAATTAAGTCACAGATTGACCTTAAGACCCTTTTAGGAATTCCCACATGTGCACAAAGCTTCAAGGTGACTGCTACAATGACTTGCCTGGGGTGACAATGATGAACACCACTGCCATCTTGGACCTACTGAGCAGGCACCCATGTGCAACCAGGAAGACAGAATGGACCACCTCCAGTGACGCTGGCCTGTACCCCTTAACTCCTTTCCCTATAAAAGACCCTGAACAGCTACCCTTGGGGGCTAGCTTTACTGTACTTACTCCTCTTATGCAACAGTCTATCTCCTCTTTTAATAAGGCACTGCTTGCTTTACTGCTTGGTACATTATTCATTTCTATGACTTTGGAATCCAAGAGCCTAATTCAGTCACTGGCAAAAATTGGAAAGCTTTGGGCACCAGAGAAGACTCTAGCTGCAAGAGGCAAGTGGCCACTGGGACTATTTTGCTCCCATTTCTCTGCTGCTGGTAAGTCTCTCCTGGAGTCCCCAGCCTGAATTCTGACAAGGCAATGCTTTATTCTCTTCTACTTTCCTCTTTCTCCCCTTTTCTTCCTCTTGAAAGTGACTGCCGGACAACTACAGCTTAAACTTCTCCCAACCTTTGGGAAACATGCTCCCTCTGACCTGCAACGGCTTGTCCTGACAGGTAACTAGCAGAGGTGGGAAGGCCAGTCCTACACCATGAAGATCTTGCTTGAGCAGTTTCCTCCTGACAGGGGAGTCATGAGAGTGGTAGGGATTCATTCCCATGCTGCACAGTGACTGGAGGTCCAGAAGCCACTAAAATTCTCTTTACCTTTCTCTGATTTTCTGAGTCCTCTTCTACTGTTTGGTTGGACTGTATCTACTACTATATAGGTGCACCCTGGAGGGCTCCCGGCTGTGCTTTGTTTCTAATTTTCCAAGCCTTCTTCTGCTGTTCTTACAGGTGTACCATGGAGGGCTCCTGGCTATGCTTTATTTCTCTGATTTAAATCTAGTTGGTACTTTTCTTCTTTGTGCCGACAACTATGGGGAGAACTGCTTTTATCAATTACTGTGTCAGTGGAGTAGGTTGGCCCTGCCAATTGGGACTAAGTTAAACTGGACCCTACTGCTCCTCTTTTCCCTTTCTTTGCTTGGTTGAGTACTAGTAATCTGAAGAAACCTTCCAATCTTGCACCAACTTTTGGCCTTTCAAGTCATTTGTTTAGCGCAAGAGGGCAAGCCGAGCCTGGTCTATTGGTAACAATTGCTTATATTCTTCTTCAAAGTCATTCTTTTCTAATCTGGTTTTTAAAGGATCAAAACATTATAAAAATACGCTTACATATAAAAGTCCCCCCATAATTCCATCACCCAGAGATAACTACTACTAACAGTTTGTGTTGACTCCTTACAATACATACAATATATGAATTTCAAATCAGGACATGACTGCTAATCACAAATCATGGTCTGATTTGAAATACATGTATTGTTTTGGGGGAAAGAGAAAATATTCATGGCATGCAGTGTTGGCCAGTATGTAGGGCAAACAGAAACTCATATTCTTTAAGGACAGTGTAGTAATAGCTATACTGTCTGTCCCAGCTTTTCACTTCACCATTACAGAAACATCTTTCTGTGCAAAAGTATGCTTCCAGGGAAGTGCGTTGAAGCACTTAACCATCGATTAAAAAAAAAAAAAAATTAACCCAATTGTGCATTGATAGACAACAATGGGCTACCTATGATAATGATAATGCTATTTAGAGAGACTTAAGTGACTCTATTAATACTGCCATGCAAAGTTGTCCACAACATATGAAAGGAAAAAAAGAAAGTTTTCAAAATCATACATGTATTATGAGCTTACCTTCTTTTGATATATTAATCTGGCATTTTACTAGAGAACAAATTGTACGGAGTCAACAACAAACTGTTAATAGTAGTTATATCTGTGTGATGGAATTATGGGGAGACTTTTATTTATTTTTTTTTTTAAAGATGACCAGTAAGGGGATCTTAACCCTTGGCTTGGTGTTGTCAGCACCACGCTCAGCCAGTGAGCGAACCGGCCATCCCTATATAGGATCCGAACCCGCGGCCTTGGTGTTATCAGCACCGCACTCTACCGAGTGAGCCACGGGCCGGCCCATGGGGAGACTTTTAAATGTAAGTCTATATTTTTATAATGTTTTGAGCTTTTTATAACCAGATTAGAAAAGAATGACTTTCAGGAAGAATATAAACAATTGTTACTGACAGACCAGGCTCAGCTTGCCTGTCTCATGCTAAACAAATGATTTGAAAGTCCAAAGGTTAGTGCAAGGATTGGAAGGTTTATTCAGATTACTGGTACACAACTAAATGTCTAACCAAGCAAACAAAGAGAAAAGAGGAGCAGTGGGGTCCAGTTTATCTTAGTCCCAATGTTGACTGCATGTTGGAATCATTGGGGAAATTTTCAAAAATACTGATACTCAAGCTCCACCCCCAAAGTTTTGTCATCAACATTTAACTCTGATAGTGAAAAAATAACATTACTGTTTTAATTTACAATTCTTGACTATTACTATGGTTAAGAAACTATTTGCTTCTGTTTATTGGCCACTGACATTTCCTCTTCTATGAACTGCCTGCTTAATGGCTTTTGCCCATTTGTGTACTGAGTTTCTCATTTTTTTTTTATCTTGTAATGATTCTTTTATCAAGAAAAATAAATTTCTTTCAGAATTCTAAAGGCATTTATCCATTACCTTCTTGTTTACAAAGTTGCTGTTTGGTAGTCTGAAGTCATTTTAATCTGGGATCCTATGATTTATTTTTGTCTCTGCAAGTATGTAGGATCTTCTCTTTGTCTCCAATTTTCTTTTTTTTTTTTAAAGGGTTTATTAAGTCTTTAGTATTATTTCTTTCTTTTTCTTTTCTTTTTTTTGGCAGTTGGCCACTATGGTGTTCTGAACCCTTGACCTTGGTGTTATCAGCACCACGGTGTGACACACTGAACTAACCAGCCAGCCTGTCCCCAATATTCTTTTTTTTTTTTTTTTTTTTTTTTTTTTTTTTTTTTTTTTTTTTTTTTTTTTTTTAAAA